>NW_015091194.1:915742-1079683 GCF_001431845.1 Calidris pugnax | reverse complement strand
CCCCCCCCCCCCCCCAGCTTGTTACTACTCATATCAGCATTTAAAATAGTGGTATGCTGATTCTTTCAGGTGAGAGTGTGGGGCTGGGGTGGGGAGATTTTGGGAGGAAGAGGTGTGAGACGGAGAGAAAGGAAAATGGAGCTGAGGGAGGCAGCTTGTCCCCCTGTACTCGGCACTGGTGAGGCCCCACCTCGAGTACTGTGTCCAGTTTTGGGCCCCCTACCACAAGAGGGACATTGAGGTGCTGGAGCGGGTCCAGAGAAGGGCAACGAAGCTGGTGAGGGGTCTGGAGCACAAGTCTTACGAGGAGAGGCTGAGGGAACTGGGGTTGTTCAGTCTGGGGAAGAGGAGACTGAGGGGAGACCTTATCGCTCTGTACAAGTACCTGAAAGGAGGGTGTAGAGAGACGGGGGTCGGTCTCTTCTCCCAAGTTACAGATGTCAGGACAAGGGGTAATGGCTTCAAGTTGCGCCAGGGGAAGTTCAGGTTGGATATTAGGAAACATTTCTTTACTGAAAGGGTTATCCAGCATTGGAATGGGCTGCCCAGGGAGGTGGTGGAGTCACCATCCCTGGAGGTATTTAAGAAACGTGTAGACATGGTTCTTCAGGGCATGCTCTAGTGCCCAAGATTATTGGTTTGTGGTGGGGTGCTGTGTGGGTGGGTGATGGTTTTTGGTTTGGTGGTTGTTGTTGTGTGTTTAGGTGGTGGGTGCTGTTTGTGGTAGGTTTTTTTATTGGTTTTTTTTTTGTTTGTTTTTTTTTTGTTTTTTTTTTTTTTTTTTTTTTTTTTTTTTTTTTTTTTTGTGGTTGGACTCGATGATCTCTGAGGTCCCTTCCAACCACAACAATTCTGTGATTCTGTGATTCTGTGGTGGGCAGAGTGAGGAGGGATGGGGAGATGTAAAGGGTTTGAGAGGGGCATCAGTTTGTAGTGAGAGGAGACGGGCCCTGGGGGCGGAAGCTAGGTCAAAGATGGTCCTTCGTTGGCTCCCAGATGAGAGAAAAGAAAACTAAAGCCTTTTTAAAGAAACAAATTTCTGCACTGTAACTAGCTAAGGGCCTTGATGGAGGTGGTAAGGGAGGGATGCACAAGCTGTGCCAGGACTGGGACAGCAGAGCGTGTTGTTGGGGTTTCACAGCTCTCGAGATCCATAGCCAAAAGTTAGCCACATGGAGATTTTTCCTACAGCTCTCACCACTTTTTTGCTCCGAAGTTCTTCAGTGTGGATCCTCACATAGGTGCTTTTGCAAATACGTCTTGATTTCAACTATAGTTCTTTGGAAGAAATCATGGGGGGAGGCTCACACATCACGCAGAGATTGAGAGCCAGGCCTGCTCCCCTTCCTGTGAAGCTCACCAATACTCACAAGGACAAGCTGTGCCTCTCGGTTTGTTGTGCTAGTCATCTATGAGCGGAATGTTATTAAACATCGAAGCCTTAACCTTCCCTGACTCCAGGAGCCAGGAACATGCAGAAATCATTCGTAGCAGAGGAGTTCGAGCAGGATCGGGTTTAGGTAGTGCTGCCAACAAACTTGTCTTTAGAAGAGGAATAAAAGCACCAGTGGCAGGAACTAATTTCAGCGCAAATATGGAAGTGTCATGCAACATCCAACACTACTGAAATTCTATGAAAATGTGAAAAGAAAATCCTAAAATTTCAAAAAACACAACAATGCAAAGATTTAGCTCTCTAGAATTTAGTCACTAACAGTGGAAGCCTAGAACTGCTTATCACACTTGATATGAATTAGTATACATGAGTCAGACAAACAGGATTTCAGCCCATGGGGGTAAAAACCAAATTGTAATAACCATAAAAAGGTGTAGGACTGCTTATTTATAAACATGCATATTAGAAATGCAATAAAAAGTCCCAGTACAAACTCAGTACACAGGCTTCAAAAAGCAAAAATGGCCCACTCCAAGTTTTTTCTGAATTATGGCGAGCCCTAAAGACAGCCTAAAACCAATTAACTTTTTGCTTTTTACTCTTTTTATGTTTTAAAAATGACCAAAGAGATCTCTTTGAAAATATATTACCAAAAAAAAAAAAAAAAATAATGCTCCTGGAATTAAACCTTTTGTGAGAAGCTTCAGCCTGGAGCAAAATTTAATGGCTGAGCTATAAAGCACTGAAAACTTTCATAAAGGGGTTCATAAAGAAACACCAACTGACCCTGAACCCAAGGAGGTCTAGCGAGCCCCACTATAATAAACACAGGGCCTAGTTAATTTTCACTTAAGGGGTGTCTGACATTTGAGTAAGATGTGGTTACTTTATGTTCACTTTCAGCACACATGTCCAATAGATATAAATGACGGAGGTGATACTGCAGTCAAGAGGTCTACTGTAAGTTACGACGAGTCCTAAATGAGGTTATAAACTCTGCTACCCGGAGACTTTGCTTTTTCATGTGTTTGTAAGGTGCCTAGCATGACCAGAGAGTGAGAGCCTTTTTATCTATACTTCCTACTTCTATGCCTCCTCTAGACTAGCAATAATGTGGGGTGCATATACAGCTCCTTTCAAGGAGATATATCCTTACCTGATTAATTGATTTAAATTAAATGTAATATTTAAAACGAAATTTCCGTAGTTTGGATTAAAAAGAAATAGCCGTACGCTCACTCTGTCTAGAAATACATGTGTTCTCTGTATGGAAATACTCTGTTCGTGTGTTTCACTGTGTTTAATACAGGCATAAACACAGGCAGTGTGTGAGGCATGAATATGAGGCAGAGAAATCCTTCATTGCTTGTAATCGCTCAGACATCATCGGTGCTTTTATAACACATTTTCTTACACCTCAAGATGTTTCTGCTATTGGTGAATTCAGGACTAGTATTTCATCCAGAAGAGAGGCAAAACCTGTTCTAGGTCATTGCCTCCCCTTGGCCAGTGAGGGATGCTCTTGCACTAACAAGACATCTGCGCAGGGACTTCAGTCTCATCCTCTCCCTTCTTCACCACCCCTCTCTCCTTCACCTCCCTCTTCTCCCCTTCCAACCTCATCCACTGTTGGCCTTCAGGCTAGATCTCCCAGTACAAATGAGATAGACCTTCAAAAAAGATCCAATTTTTCAAGCATCTTATGTTTAATCTTAAATTCCTCAATCTCAGCATTGGTCAGAATCTGTTCCAAAAACAGACAGGAAAGTGAAGGAAAGGCAGATGTTTGTCAAGGCTATATTTAGGAAGCCGTTGCTTAAATGTGAAAATCAGTTATACTTTAACCATGAGTGAGAAGCACAAAAAGCATATTCTTTCCTCTGCGAGTGTTTGCAGAACACTTCTCTTTTCTTCACCTGCAATAGTGATATGTTCCTTTATGCTCTGCCTCTACTTGGTTATCAGTAATGTATTATGGGTCTAACAATGGCGCCTGTTTTCACAATACTTTGTGGAATAATGCCATCCATCCCCATGGATTCATTGGTTCAGGAAGGTATTGGTGAAAGGTGGGATAGATTTACTCAACTTTTCAGAATAATATTCCTATTGTTCACTGCTAGGGCATGCATAACGAATGGCCTTTAGTGTAAACAGCTCAGCTACTGAGCTTAGTGATTACCAGAGGGGTCTGTTTGAGGTGGGTATTTCTAGTTCTTTGATATATGACTCATTAAACCCACTCTATGTAAGTATTGTTTACAGTGCTTGCTGTGCTGATGGCTTGCATCTGAGTACTTGTATTTAATTTGAAAGGGATTTTGCCTGCCTACTTAGAAGTAGTCTATAAGTGCCTAAACCACTCTTATATTTTTCATTTTAAACCATTGGCAGAGTAGTGGGAAGGAGCTGGGAGTTTCTTATAACAAGAAAAATGACCTTTTGTCTCTACGGAACTTTGAGCTCACTAACCTCCTGTCAACAGAAAGCAAATAGTAGGATAATAGTCTCTTCTCAAATTCTGCAGTCTTTTGTCCTCCCCAAGACACAAGGGTTGGCCTTGCTCCTCAGTGCTTGCCTTGCAAATAGGAGACAGAGCACAGAAAGATAACTAGAAGGGACTATCATGGCCTAAGTTTATTACATATCCTAAGTTCATATTAACTTCAGTGCTTTGACACCTACACTGAAATGATCTAAATTATGGATTGCCATTTTTTTAACGGGCTGTGATTACACGGGCCCATTGCTTTTGCTCAGAACCAAAACTACTCAGATCACGACGGGGCTGTAACAACAGAAGAATCCATTTAATTGGTGCCTTGTTGAAATATACTCCTCCATCTGTGGTGTGATTGCTGTGGAGCAGAGCCCACACCATTGATTTCATTCCCTCCAATCAATGGGTAAATGGCATGCCTAGTCAGTTTTAAGTGGCACACTTGTTGTCTATATTTTATTCACAGTGGTTAACAACTGTGAATCAGTGTCTGGTGCAATAAACTCCTGTTAGCTTGGCCTTTACTAGTTTCATACTGCTACTTTACTTGGCTACACCTTTAACTTCCCCTTTGTAGTCACTAATTTTATAAGTTTAAAATGTGGGTTGGTGTCCAGGATAGCGATTAAAATAAAGAATGAAAGGAAGCTGGAGCAGTTGAAGACAAAGACTAGAACTTACGTGTTAAGAGACCTAGTTCAGTTTCTCTCTGTTTTTTACTGCGGTCATGCTACTGGAGATAGATTTGAACTGTATATAAGTACCTTCTGTACCACCTCTTCTGACACCGAGTCTGATTTTAGGCTGGCAGAATGAAGTCCTGGAGGAGTCCTTCTGCTTGGGAAATCTTTGCCAGAGACAAAGTTTCTGGAGAAATTTCTGCATCATTCCCTGGTTCGAAGAGTGTATCCAGCTACATGAGAGATGAGAATATCCTTGCATCCTCCGAGACACAGTTTCTGAAACAAGCCCATTTCTTCACCTGCAGCAGAGAGCTGACTTATCTACCTTGGATTGAGAGCAGGTCTCTGTCCCCTCTTTTCTCCTCTACACATGTGCCTTCCCACTGTTCATGTACATGCAGGATTTGAGGTCATTGAGCTGTAGGTTCTTTCAGAGCATGGATGAGAGGAAATTTTATCCCTCATATTACGTTGTTCTATCAGTCCCTAAAACAAGATGCTTCTTGCAAGCGGTGTAGAACATTTATAAGAACGGGATAGAAGGGGTGCCTTAGGTTGAAAATATTGTTTAATGTTTTGTATTCCTCAATACTTCATAGATTTTGATAAGCTTGACTGTTCCTTGATTGACATGTTTGTTTCTTAGACAGACTATTTATGAGTTCTTCTTTATGTTGCTCATATTAAATGAACATATTTGTATCTTTATTATAGTTTCCTCACTTCCCCCCAGATTTTATTTTCTCCCTTGAAACTTTTGAGTAACTTTAGCAATTAGATATTATTAATACTATTTTTATATAACAGTATGAGCACTTTTATTGTTATGATTTACTGTTACAACTGTACCCAAAGGCTCCTGTTCAGGTAACTTGGGAATAACCTGTTGAAACCTTGGCTAATAACTCCAATACATCTGACAAATTTGTCAGCATGGATTAATTCAGGAGAATTGTTAGCCATACAGAGCACACCATTTGAAGGAACATTCAGAAGATAAGGCCACGAGGGAGAACCTTGTCCCTAAAAGAAGTTTGTGGTTTTCTGCCTCAAAATCTACAAACTTCTAAAGTTGAGTCTTACATATCATCACTAACTTATGTTGCTTACGTTTCTGCTGAGGCTAACGCTGACATTGTTACAAAGGCATTCACTTTTTAGCAGGAGTGAAGGATTTTTTGCACAGCGTGTCCTGTGTGCGAGCCACAAACAGGACGTTGTTTGTGTGAGTGCGTGTTTGAAACCTGCCACCTGTGAGAGAGCAGGCCAGTGGTCACCGGACTATCCCCATTTACTTATCGTTAATGTTGGAGTTTTTCTTTTTTCTTACATTATCTACTCTGGGACTTCGGAGTGCCCTGAGTGAATACAGTGTGAGTAAAACTGTCTGAGGCAGGTTTCCAGGTTGCTTCATCACTATAGAGTAGTACTTACTATTTTTATAGCCAGAAATAGTTGAAACAGGTCAGACAACATTCTTTTCATTGGAGTACAACTAAACTCGTGGAAATTCAAAGGCTTCCCAGAGGTGACCTGTAAATTCTCATGAAGCCTGGGTAAGATTCTGGCTTGGATGACTTTCTGGGATTTTTCTTCTTCTTTTAATTTTTCGAATTCTGCGCTGTGTTCCTCACCAGTCTGCCTCTGAGTCAGGAATCTCAGACTTCCTAGGACATGCAACTCCCCCTTATACAGAAATATATGAATTTCCTTGGTTTTTGTTTCAAATCTGTGCAGAAAAAGAATGTTGAGTTCTCAGAACCTACATGAACTAGGCTTACTTTTCTCTGGTCATCTTGAATTATTACTCTTCATGGGTAGACTACATGTTTCTCAATGCTGTTGAAACACAAGTTGGGATGCAAAAACATGAATAGTAGCAGTAGTATGTAGCTATACAACAATAACACCTAGAGACTCAGTACTCTGTTCCTTATCATGTCACAGCATCTGGATGCACAGTAGAAGTCTCTGTTCCAAGGACCTCACAGGAAAAGTTTAAGGCAAGCGTAGGGGACATATTTAAGGGACACAACAGATGTTTTAGAATTACTGCAGGGTAAAAAACCTATAGAAAATACTTCTTACCAGTAGATGTTAACAGAATCATTTTTATTCACTGAATGTTTATATGGCTATGTGTTTTTTGATGGTTTCTAGGTTGAAATGTACCTAGGTGGTGAATGTACATCTAGATAATTCTTGTTCATCAGTTACTGTACCCATTTTATTGAAAGGTGAGACACAGAGAAGGTTATTGCATGTGCAGGACAGCAAAGGATCAGAGCAGAATATGGCATCCAAGACCTACAGTTTCTTGCTCTCTCACCAAGATGCACTTCCTCAAGGGACATTTGCCTTGTGATTTCTTGTTCAATTGGCCAGAAACACTCAAAGACACTTACACTGCCAACTTCAAAGTGTAAGCAGGCAACAGAGAAGCTGATGGTCCTTCTTGTGATCATCAGTAATAAACTGATGAGCTCTGGAGCTCTGCTCTCTAAGAGAAGAAATGTAGTTGTCAGTGTTGGGGTTCATCTGATCTGTGGGGGCAGTGGGGTCCCATGGTTCTGTGGTTTGTTCTGAGTTCAGAGTAGGTCCCCTATCTATGCTGTTGTGACCTACAATAGCAAGAGATCGGTGCTTGATAACCTTTGGTAAGACTTGATAAACCTGGGGGCCTTCTACAGCTCCTGTATTCCTAATGGGCTTGTGTCTGCAGCTCCCTTGTACTGCCAGAAAAGAGAAATCAGCTTGTTCCCCTGCAAATGATAAATCAGAACCTGGTGGTTTGTGTCATTCTTTTACTTTACTTTTCCGTAGCTTTCCCTTTTATTTTTGTTTTGTTACCACTGAATAATATGCAGCCCCACAGCTCTGGCACAGAGAACCTGATGAAAGTGAACATATAAGAAAAATATTAGTGGCTGCACTCTTCATTGCAGAGGTAATGGCCATTGACATTAATGGGAATTATGCATGTGTGGAAGAGGAGTATGGCCCCTTTACTTAATAGAGCCCTTAATATGTTTTAGTGAGCCATGGTGGTGTTCTAAGTATCATGAAACCCAAAGGAGACAGAGAAAACAGCCTCTGGCACTGATGAGCTGGATTCATTGCTCTGAGGTGGATGGTTTTTCAGGAATATCCCAGTTTCTCCTTCTCTGGAAAGAGTTGTGCATGCACTATTCATTGACAGGAAGGTGGAAAAGGTAAGGAGAGTGGACAGAAAATGGGGAAAGGAAATGCAGAGTGATCCGAGTTGTCAGATGTCAGACTGTGACATAAATACATAAAAGTCCAAAATTAAGCATTACACTCACACACACACATATATATATAATTTTACACGTACAATATTTTTGTCTGCCTTTCATTATAATTCTGGTCTAGCCCTGCTTTACACTATATTCTGTTTTATGAAAGTAAAATGTGAAAATCTACTGATAAGCCAAAATAATAAAAACTTTATGGCATGTCAGGGCTATTTTTTTATTATTATTTTTTAACCTTGATCGTGTTATAATAGTGAACATATGTATCCTTGGCCTTAATCACCTTGTCGAGTTAAAGTGTATATTCAACTTCATTTACATGACATATGATCTAATGCTGGAGAACAACAATACCATTGTAGTGCTAATTGAAAACTGTGAACTGAGAGCCAGAAGAAACCACTGGTCTGATTGCCGAGGGTCCCAGGGAAAGGGATTTATTCCCACACCTGCAGTTGGTCCATAACACTAACATTGTTACCAACATCTGGGTCTAATCAGCACAGAGGCCTTGATATGCTGCTCCTGTGGCACATAAATTTAGCATTATATCCATTTTAAAGGCCCCCTTTTTCAGTTTTTTAAGGACAAGATAGATTCATGGCTCCACAGAGTCTAACAAAGTAGAAACCACAAACAGAGTAAGTTACTGCCAGGTTTCTTAGACCATACCTACCTAGTATATGCCACTTAAATAATGGAATTTTATGCTCAGCACTGGTTTTCAAAAATACATCGCCATAGAATGCAAAGTTCAGCTGAAAAACTATGTTTAAGGTAAGAAGCAAACGCTCTTTGCCAATTTGCATATATCAGTTTTTATTGTGACATCCGAGCTTTATCGGAGGGCCGGATGCAGAACTGGTGAAGGTCCCGTGGTTCACAGGCAAAAGCAGGGCTCTGCTCAAATTGGTGTCCAACCCAAACCCAAGGGAGAGGCAGCTGCATCGGCCAACGCCGCCCCTGTGAGAGAGGGTGCCGTGGTCTTTCCAAGTGGCATTCCAGTTCAGAGCAGGATAGACTGAGGTCCCAGTCCTGTTGTTTGGATCTCAGGCTCACTTCTACAGCCAATCAAACTTTTTTTTTGGTACCGTCTTCCTGTATGTGGCCCTGTGCATCCACAAGGCGATGGGGAATGCAAATGCAAGATGCTGCTGGGACACTCGTGGGGGCTCAGCTGGGCGCTGCATGGTTCACTCCTCTCATGGATGGTCACCCACGGTGCTCTTGAGCTGCAGGAGGTGGTCTTGAGTGTGCTGCTTTGGCAGGTGAGAAAACGGAGTCCCTCTTGCAACTCAGCTTCTGTGATTTGTGCCTGAAAATATGCCACGCCTTTGTTTCCTAATTCTGAAAGTAGACTTGCCTCCCGGGCTACTGTGAAGGTAAAACCCCATCCATAAAAGAGATGAAAGTATCTAGAGCAAATGGAAATTGTACAAAGAGAGAGAGGGGAAAAAATAGGACTGAAAGGCAGACTGCCTAGGCCAAAGAGCAAAATTTAATTCTTCATTTGTTGAGGATAACCAGTGATTATTTTTGCTAATGCATCCCTTGGCTGTCTCTATAACTATCCAGCTAACTGGCTGCTCGCCTCTCATGTATTTTCACATGTATTTTCCTGAAAAGTCTGTACGAACAATGGGACAGACACGCTTACCATTACAGAAGGTAAGTATTCTTTTTTTCTGACGTTTTTTCAATATCTACATATCTTTAATATCTGTAAATGGTGAATAAAATTACACAGAGAAATTTTGTTGGCACATCCAGAAATTCATGACTTTTGGTCCTACTTCTGGCACTGATCTTTTGTAGCACCAGGCAGTTCATTTAACTGTTGTCTCTCTTACCTACTGTGCCTTTTGGGGATAAGTAAGGATATAAAGGACTGTTTGCTCGAGGTTTCAAGATAGAAAAATGCCACAGGGGTATAACAGAGGCTTACCAATGTACCACTGACTAGAGTGTAATTACATCAGTTGGCTGAAATGTAGGGTTTCATCTTGGTCACTCTACTGTCAAGACGAATGTCTGTTTCATGAGAAAACCTGTTTATCGTGAAGGCACAAAATGTGTAGTTTTGTAACCTCCACAGCCTTCTCAATACCAGTGGGATGGTGGAAGAGAGAAGAATTTCCTTTTTATTACTAATAACTCCAGGTGGAATTTTTAAACTGAAGAGTCATAACTTAAAACCAGAGGATGTCAATGGAGATATTAACACGCTGAAACAGATTCTCAGCCACTATAAATTGAGGTAGCACTAATAATTTCGATAGAACTACGTCTCACCCCACTTGAGGAGAAGGTGAATTATTTACGGTATGACTGCAAAATCTGTCACTTGATTTACCATAGAAATGTGTTCTGGCAATAGCAATTGGTTTTGGTAGGGCGCCAGTTTGCTGGCTTTGAAGGATTTCCAGTAGCCAAAGGGGAATTTCAGCACCCTCCATCCCCCTATCCCCGCCCTCCGTTTCCACGGGGCTGCAGCGGATTTGTCCCTTTTCCCTTCCAGCTGCATCAATCCGTTGTCAGCTCCGCTGTTGTTTGGCACGAGGCTGTGACCCCACACGCCGGAGCCCACGGGGCTGCCCAGCCTCACCTAATGCAGGCAGCAAGAGGATGTTCAGGGGAGAACCATGGGGTAGGACGCTTAAAGATGTTCAGTTTGCATCCTTCCTCATTCTTGTCTCACCCTTCACCGCCAGAGCGACCGCCTGCTTGTCGTGGTTTTGACCAAATTGACCAACCAGAACGACAGATGGCCCCTCCCCTCCCCCCCCTAAGGAAAAGAGAGGAGAGGAAGAGGGGGATAAAAAAAAACTATGAGTTTAGAAAAAGACTATACTACTTCAATAAAAATATAAATAAATAATGAAATAAGGAAAAAAGGAAAGAGGGGAAAAAAGTAAAATAAAATACAAATGTATACAGTATATACAAAACCGTATCAAGCTCCCAGGATGACGATCACGTCACCGGCTGGTGCAGGGGAAAGTCCCAGGCCGGACTCGGTGATGGACAGGAGCCAGATTCCAGCTCTGGAGTCAGGAGCGCTCGGATCGGGATCAAAGGCAGACGAACAGACAGGGTCCTCCTCGGACGTCGGCCATTGAAGGAAGAGAGTTGACCCTTTGATCCCTCAGCTTTTATACTGAGCATGATGCGGATGGGATGGAATACCCTGTTGGTCAGGTTTGGGTCACCTGTCCTGTCCGTTCCTCCCCACAGGTGTGACCCCTCAACGCTTTTCCACTTCCGACCCTCCAACGGGGCAAAGAACAAATTTGCCTGCCCTTGGTTGTTGTAGCAATAAGTATAAGCAGGGGCCTCTCTGCACACCATTCCTTGGTATAATCAGGTCTTATCACTGTGAGAGTGAACAGTTTCTGAACAATATGCTGTTAATTTCAGAGTTTAGTTAGTCTGAAGAGGCCTAGCTCAAAAAGTAAAATTACTAAATAGAAAATTAGTTCTGTTTTACCTCAAACCAGGACACTGCTGTCATGTTTTTCTGTGCTCCTCACTAGCTTTGCGACAAGAAAGGAGGAATTTGAATTTCAATAGCTGTGGTCTAACCACAGCCTCCACGCACAGGAAAACCTCCCACGCTACCCACGGGAGGACGAGAGGAGATTGGGGTCCCTCACTGTCTGCGTGAAAGGCTCACTCTCTGCAGCTGTTGTGGCTTCTTAACTTCTCTGCAATGTTGTGTCATTGAAAGTGTTACTTAAATGAATTAAATGCGAATTATTGTAATAATGGACTGGTCGGTTTTGATAGGTCTTTCCTCATAAGTCGCTCTTATAAACAGGAGGAGTCTGGCAAAGTTAACAAAACTGAAAAGGTCAGAGCAATGCAATTTGCTGGTGAGGCTTTATTAACATAAAACCTGAGCCACACAGAGACCTCACATTGTGTTGAACGTGCTAAAAATGGCATAAGCACACAACCAGGTCATGTAACTGTATGTCCACTGTGTGGACAAAATAGACTCCAGGCTTGTATTTCAAGTACTTTATAGGCACATGATTAAAAGGGTATTGTACCTGACTGTTACATATTCTTCGTGATGATGCAAGTAAGATACAGCAGCTGGATTAGAGAAATTTAAAAGAATAATCAGAATACAGAGAAGGTGTCTCATGTCATTCCATCTTTTTAAATCGAAGTGCAGTTGGGGGTGTGTCACAAATTGAAAAAAAGGAGTTAAGCTTATGCCATTGGAATGTCCTGATGATTCAGTCTTATTTATTTTAATGTGTGAAATGCAAAAATATGATCAAATACAGATATGTTATTATTTTAATCATGGTATCTTACTGCATTTTATGTAGTTCCTTCTAATGTGGTACCAGCAGACCTAATGAGCTGTTTACAGTTTTTTGCATTTCAAAGCATGGCGTCCTAAAAATTAAGATATTTCTTTCATCCAGGATAATTTTGCTGAAAAACACCCAACTTTTCAAACATTAACATATATTTGATGTGGAAAGGGACATTGGACATATCACAACAAATGAATTACCGATTGTAAAACGCATCCATAAAATGAAGAAAAATTCACAAATATTATTCTGATGTTTTCTCAAAGCACTTGTGATGTTAATAATATGAGAGTCTGCTAGCCACAGTAATATACCCACACGGTGCTGGTTGCAGACCTGAAGACATTTCCCTGAGGTGTTTTCTAGAAATTATAATTTTTTCATTATAATTAAATAATCCAACCGTATTTTTAGTTTTTATAAATCATTTACAAGCTGAGGTTAGTTTCCGTGACTGTTTGCTATGTGTAACCAGTATAGAAAAGTTAATGTGAAGGAATATCTGACTATGTGATGCTCGTAAGTTGTACATTTCAGTTATCCAGCATGGCCAGGTCTTCAAAAGGAACTGGAATCATTGCAGCAATGTTGCCGGTGTGTCTATATCATCCTTTGAATTAGGAGCCTGCTGCTATCACCTATTTGCCCTTGAAGATCAGAGCCTCTGTTGTGCACAACTGATGATTCACCTAAAACACATGATTCTAAGGCTTCTTAACCCTTAGTGGATGACTGAGATATTTTAAGCATCAAAGCCAGAAACGGGAAGAAAAAAAAGAGTGAAGTTTGAATATCCAAGTAAGGTATTCACCTCTTTCTAAATACTGTGATGCTCAGGCACCTAATTCCTCTAGATTTTTGAAGATCATAGTTACGCTACTGATTATTGCAGTGGGCCATTTTTAGAATCCAAACATCAGTGCAAAGCAAATGACATACATTTTAGAAATAAATTTTAAGAGGTGTTAAGTATGAACCTTCTCCAAATATTCAAATACATGTTCAGACACAGCTTTTGCAGATATTTACCTACTTCTAAATTTTCCTAAAAGTGATACCTGTGTCTGTATCTATGTTCCATACATCTTAATGTCCATCCTGTTTTAAAACATTATAAAGTTATTGCATTGAATACCACTATTTTATTAACCACAGCAATACTTTTTCCTGAGTATTCCACAGGTTTTTTTTTGAATACAGAAAATGACAAATTGTCTTAATTTGCAATGTCAGTCTTCTTCAAAATTCCACACTTTCAAACCGAGCAGATGATTAAAGGCTGAAAGACCATAATGAATCAGATCTGCACTATAAGATTTTTGCATTCCTTCCCTAGAATTGTGTATAATGTATAAATGATGGCTGATCTAATATATTGATAGGAACAGAAGAAAGCAGATGATTCCATGTGATAATAATTCTTAAATCTGTTTTGCACTACCTCAAAGAGCCCATGCATCAGAGCCTTCATTAGGGTGGGTTATAGCAAATGTTGCATGCTTTTACTGCCAGCTTATTACGTAGCAGTTTTACTTGCGTCATATGTTTAATTACTGCATTAAATCATGGTTTCTAAACATCAGTTCACAGCAGGATCCTTCTCTGAAATCTTATCTGCTTTTTGCTTTGGTGATGTAACCAATAGTGAAAAGGTTTCCTCCTTTTCCTTTTGTAATCTAAATTCCAATTCTGTGTCCGTAATACTATCCCTGCCTAGTGCAGCAACTCACTACTTACAACAGCGCAGAAGGAAAAGTCCTTTTTTTTCCTTGAATGTGCATATTCCTGGTGGGGCTTAAAAACTTCCATAAATCAATAAAGTAATTGCTGCATAATGACCTATTGTTGGTGAGCGTGCCCAGAATGATGTCATTGGGGGGTAATGGAGCTACTGAATCAAAAAAATGGCAGCTGTTTCCAATTTATTTGAGAGTCAGTTGGACAGAAAATTAAATAAACACATAGACAAGGAGGACAAGGGCAAGTCCTTGCATTATTCTTATGATAGTTTTAATTCAATCGCAGAAGTCAGCAGGCAGCTGATATTGTGGCCCAGAGTTTCAGTAATTGCCTGTCTCCTATCTCAGTCAGACTGCACATGCTCATTTCATCATTTTAAGCTTTTGTGACTTGGATTAAAAAAAAAAGACCAATGAAACAAAGATGAAACTTAGTTCTTTTTTCTCTCGCCCTCCCCCCTCCCTTGGCAGCATAGCAGGCTATCTAGGAGATGTATTAATAGAGAGAAATTTTCATTTCTTCCTCCATCTGCCTCTATGGGCCCCTACCCTTCTTTCCCTCGGATACGAAGGAGAGTTTTCCTTTTTTTTTTTTAATCACTCGTATGTCCTTTGGGAAGCCCCCTAAAGTTTCATATTCGCTGGGGAGAAAGAAAATGCCACCCGGCTTCACACTCTCTCCTCCGCTGTGAATAACAGCTTTGATGTGCTCCTTTGAAGTTCCTGGCTCGAGGCTGCATTAGGGAAGCATCAAATGCAGCCTTAGCACTGCGTGTGGAAGCTGGTCGCGTGTAGTGTTTGCACACCGGGCTTGGGGGCACCAAACACGCTCGTGGCAGCTGAATGAGTGCAGGGAACACAACAGCAGGTCTCCATCACAGCGTACTCTTCTCTTTTGCAGCCCCTGTTCCCGTTTTCTGCTGGCAATGTGTTGAGAACTCATCAACATCCTTGATATTTTCCAGTTCTTACAGCTTCTCATGACACCCTTACACCCTTTAGGAGCCCTGCTACGGGTCACGGAGTTGGAACATCACATCTGACTCCAGTCAGACACGGGGAAAATTTGGGTTTAGTTCTCTGCTTATTACTTCAGGGCAATATTGCTTGAAATCCTGCTTCAGCTATTGTTGTGTTAAAACAATCAGAGTGATTTCTTTGGGCACTATAAGAAGTTTGGTTCACCGATCAGTTATTTGACTTATGGCAAGAATTAAAATATTTATATCTTAATATTTGCACTCTTAATATGATGGTCTTCACACTTTTAAACCAAGTGTGTGGATTTTCAGAATCCCTCTTCTTTCTTTACCCACAGCTGGATTTTTTGTGCGTGTATTTCTGCATCGGCATAACCAGACACAGTGAAGTTGATGTTTGTCTCCAAGATGGAGAAGTGCTTTTCCACATTCGTCATCACAGATCTCTTCAGATCAGCCATCTCTTTGATCATTTTAACTGTGTTTTATATGCTTCATAATTTCCTTGCTGAGTACCTTCTGTTACATGTTACTTTATAAATCAATAAATAATAGCAATAATTAAAAGGGTGTTCTGTGGTAGGGAGCTAGATGAAAAAATAGGTTATTCCATTAACCTTTTACCTCTGGAGACAAGAATTTCAAATTTGTGTTAGGTCACAAGAGCAAATCAGTTGGTCTCTTGTGAACTTTAGTCCACATCACTAACCACCGCGTCACTTCTCACAGTCCCTCCTGATTGACAGCTTTAGTCTGGAAGAATAGCAGGTCTTCTGCAGCTCCTAAGAGGGAGATGCAATGGTAATGCCTGCACAGAACCATTTGTGAAAAAATAAACCCTTCCAATGCTTTTTATCCCCACATACAGCCTGAATACGTTAATCTAATATTGAATTATCAAAATTGTAACTGGTAAAAGTAGTTGTTCAAGTAGGAAGGGGTTTTTTTTTAGACCTGTCCTATGAAGTAGCTCTCAGATAATACAAAAAGTTTATCAAAAGAAAATGAAGGGGGAGTTGGTGGTGGTGTGTCATTGTATACCCAAGTGTAGGCAACATATGTGTTAGTGAAGAGCTGTCTATTCCATCAAAGATCTGACTGATTACATGAACTAACAAACAGACCTTTAGATTATTATTACTCTCATCTCCCTCATTTCCACTTCTGCCTCCCTCCACTGGTTATTGATGCAAATCTGTTGCCTATACCCTGAGGAGGTCTGAATGGCCAAATGGGTTGTGAAGGAAATAAATACTGAGTATTCACAATCAGATAGTGCCAGAGTACAATGACAATTTTTTGCAAATTACTGCGAGACCAGGAAGGCAAATTACCAAGTGGAGTCTCAGTTTTAAGATGGAAGATCATCTTAAAAATAGGAAGTAGCGCCAATTTTTGAAGAATGGTTTTTATGCTCAAGAATCTGCATTTATACCATCTGCTCACTTTCTTTGCTCAAAAAGAAATGAAAACCTGATTTTTCTATTATTTATGTAATTTTTTAAAAAAGCATATATTTTTTCATTAAAAACTGGGAGAATTTGAAAAATTGTAAAAATGCTAACATTTCTAGTTTTGGACCAAGATATTTCAGCTATACCTACTTTAAACAGTCCTTGCTGCCAACTCTCTTTCTTTCCTGTTGTTTCTCAAGTCTTTGTCCACTAAAATGCCTTGAGTTCCTATTCTGGGTTGTAGGTGAGACTACTTTGGTTGAATAAACATTCTTCTGGTATTTAAGTTCATAGAATCATAGAATGGTTTGGGTGGGAAGGGACCTTAAAGATCATTGAGTTCCAACCCCCCTGCCCTGGGCAGGGACACCTCCCACCAGACCAGGTTGCTCCAAGCCCCATCCAGCCTGGCCTTGAACCCCTCCAGGGATGGGGCCGCCACGATTTCCCTGGGCAACCTGTTCCAGTGTCTCACCACCCTCAGAGTAAAGAATTTCTTCCTAGTATCTAATCTAAATCTCCCCTCTTTCAGTTTAAAACCATTCCCCCTTGTCCTATCACTACACTCCCTGATAAAGAGTCCCTCCCCAGCTCTCCTCTAGGCTCCCTTTAGTATCAGAAGGTCTCCCCGGAGCCTTCTCTTCCCCAGGCTGAACAACCTGCTCTCAGTTATCTGTTCAAATGATATTTTGTTTCATAATAAAATAATATTGTTTCATTATCAAATAATATTTCAATATTTATTTTCGAATGTTCATTTATCTGGAGCTTGTCAGCTGTATGTATGAACCATTACACATGGTGCTTCCTGAGCTTTAAAAATTTGTATGAAGTTTCTTTTTCCTGAATTCCTGGAATTACCTGATTTTTTATTGGTTTTATGTAAATTTAGCATTACCATCTCCTACAGAGAAGTGCTCTAAGAAATACAATAGTTAGAAATACTCATGATGGAGGTCCATGAAGCACTCTGGTATTCAAGTAACTGCCTTCTTCCTTCTGTCTGAAGGCCTGACATTCACTTACCAAATACAAGGGGCAAGGTCAAGTCCAAATATAATTATGTATATTACCTGCACGTATCTGCAGGTCATAACAAGGGAGAGATAGAGTGCTTTTTGTTGACACTTGCAAAAGATGCCCCAGAGCGAACTGCACATTTTTGTCTGTGCTATTCATGTTGCCAGGATCTCACAGAACATTTCCCGGCTGATTCTTGGTGAATATTGGTATTTTCTTTACTGCAAACTGTTTTGTACCTGGACAGGATTATGCTTTGGTTTGAATGTTGAAAATTACTGAAATTTTATCAGTAGAATACCTTCAGTGACTCAGCCTCTTGCTCCCACTTGTACTTCCTGCTTTGGAAGTATGGTAGTGACCTGGGGAGGCCTTTTATGTTTTATCTTTTATGTTGTTGGCCACCCTAATGATAATCTTAGCAGACACCAGTCTTGGTAGGCACAATCAATAAAAATAGGCTCTGTACGTTTCAATTCTCAGGGTTGAAACATTGGCTGGAAGAAGGATACAAAGCTATTTATGAGGGAGGAGAGTCTGGGCGCATTGTGGAGGTTTGGGAAAGGGTTAACAGGGATGTGGAAGGAGAAGGAAGTACTGAGAGTCCAATATAGAAGTTGATAGAAGAGAACAATTTTTAGGAGTAGGGAAACAATTGTGACTATGAAGCTTGCCTGTTGTACCTCCACAATTTTTTTTTTTTCCTAAGCAAGCAGTATCAGATTGCAAAAATTCAGTTTTCTCATGATCTTACCCAGTACAGTTCATATGAAACAGGCACCTCTTAGAGGGGAAAAAACTTTTTCAGAAGGAAGTTTTGCACCGTTCCTTAAAATAATCAGATTAGATAACGCTGGGATTTCTCTGGAAAACGGCTTCATAAGTGGGATTTATTAGAATATATTTTCTCCACAGTTTCTGTGCTGTTCTGTGCTTTGCGATCTGCATTTTGCTGCAGAGGGATGCATCTACCTCTTTGGTTCAGAGGTCAAATTTCATTCGTATGCATATGAGTCATGCTTTTGAAGACCAAGACCAAAGTATTAAATAGGCATTAGAAGGTGACAGGAGAACAGACTTGGTACCACTTGTCACGTGGATAAGGTAGGCAGCTCCTTCCACTTTCCAGAGAAAGTATGGTGCTATTTTCATTTTCAGCTTCAGTTACAACACTGAAGTTGCTGATAGTAACCCAGACTAGAGAGAGGTGATGCAAGAGTCTCCCAGGGCTTGATCTCAAGCCTTCACACTCCTCAGTCTCACTGAAGGTATTCCTGGATACCCGAACTCCAGACTCAGCAGGGACTCAAATGTGCCCTGTGGCTTCAGACCCCACAGTGAGTGAGGGACTCAGCACCTCCAGTAAAGACTGAAAATTCTGTAACTCTTCCCAACACTTTCCTTTCTGAGCAGAGAGGCTCTAGTCTTGTGTAGATCCAGCTCAGTTTTGTGCCACCATCCAGACTCTGTTGTCAGGCCCTAAGGATAACAGGAACTTACTCATGACTCCTTTCATACATATTATGGACAGAAAGGAGAAACTGGAAATGGAGCAGTAATTAAAAATAATCTGCTCGGTGTAATTCCCTTTGAAGCACAAACTGTTTCCCTTAGTGATGAAGACAGATGTTCTTTGGTGGCTTTTGTCAGACACATAGGTGTATAGAGAGCAGCTGTAATATTTTTCAGTGTTTTTCAATATTTTTCAAGGCTTCTTAAGCTTCATGACGGGGCTTACACTCAGCCATACACAGTGGGGCAGACAATACGTTTTGTTTGTGGCTGGAATTTTCTTTCCCAATTAGTTCCATATGTATTCGGCCGACCTAATCAGTAAAGCACATAGACAGCTTCTCACAGCAGTTGATATTGGGTCTGTTGGGTTGGTTTTGCGGTCTAGGTTGATTAGCTGGTTCTTTGTGTGAAACAGGTCTGCTGCCTTGATTGCTCAACGGTGCGAGGTTCATCTGGCCTCCTTTCTGAAGCTGTGCAGTGCCATAAGTATTGGTCCCAGATCTAGTGGTGAAACTCAAGGTGCTTTTTATCCCAGCAAACTTCTCTGTACCTAAGGTTTATTTACAATAGTTTATCTGTGAACTCTTCCTTTTTGCCATGGCTGCATGTTTTCTTTCCAGGTTAAAAATATGTACATATAAACCAAAATTTGTCTTTAGTTTAAAATTATAAATCCTTCATGTGAGATCTCCCATTTGTTTGACAGCCTTGCCAACGTTTTGCTGAAGAACTTGTGAAAAGTAAGTGAGTGCTGTTTTGCATAAAGACAGGCCCACTTGAGGGAGGTGACTCCTCAGGCAAAGCTGCTCTCGAAGCCTTTTAACAGTAACTTCATTTTCAGCTGCAACTGAAACTGGAAGAAAAGGTACTCCTTCAGGAAAAAACCCAGTAGCTCAGCAGGTAGCACTCTCCCAGTCCCCAGGAAGAGCTGGAGGAGGGAGGAGGAGGAGGCAGAGCAGCACACAGGAATATTTTTACACTTATTGTAGTTTTGCAGCTAATATAATTGGACATTTCGGTTTTGCATAATATATTCTCAGTTTATTGGCCATTACCATTAATGAGACGGAGAAAAGCCACCAGAGACCTCTATCAGTTTCAGTCAAAACTAGGAACTCCCACACCTGCTAGGAGTAACAGAAATAAGGATGAGGTGCAGGGTGGCATGAAAGAATCACAGAATTACAGAATCACAGAAAAGTTGAGTTTGGGTGTGGAGGTCATTTTGTCAACCTCCCTGCTCAAGCATGGTCACCTAGAGCTGGTTGCCCGGGACCATGTCCATTCAGGTTTCAAGTATCTCCAAGGATGGAGACTCCACAACCTTGCTGGGCCAGTGCTCTATCACCCTCATAGCAAAAAAGTTAAAAAGGAATCTGGTATCATCTCACCCTTCCCATGCCCCTGGAGAATCAAAATGCCACGGCCATGGCATCAGGAGGGGTATTGGGAGAAGCTGCTTGGGAAAAGTGTACTGAACCAAAATCTGCTGCTGATGGCAAGGAGCCAAGGATCTAAAGATTTTATAATGAGCTCAGAGAAAACATCAAGGTAGAGGCAAGTGCCTAGGCCACTTAAAACTGACCGAGAAACCCCGAAGCATCTGAGTTTCTGACTCATCCCTGAGCCAGGAGCATCTGGATAGCTTTTCAAAACTTAGTACCATTCTCCTCCAGGTATATTTGTGTCTTGGGAAACAGCTTCCCAATCATTTACACATACTAGGTTGGAAACTACAGCAAGCAAATATTCAGCACAGTAATTGCATGCAGCTAGAAAGAAATTGGAATGGAAATGGGATCCATGCATTGGTTTTAGCAGACGTTTCCTATAGGTTTCAGTTTGTGACTCTTAATTTCCTTTCTTGTTCTGTGTGTTCTTTGACTTCTTGGGATTACAACATCTCTTCCACTACTGTAAGGCGTCGTTTGTTTCAGTGGCCAGTCTGGCCTAAACCACGACAGGAGGTTATACCTCTAAAATTTACTGAGCAAATAAAGATTTGCGATCAAGATGTAGGCAAGGAACATTTTTAAAACTGATACCAAGTTATCTTTATAGATAACTCTGATGCACTCAAGCATACCATTTAAAGCCTTTAGTTGTGTGTTAAAAATAGTCAAATTTCCTTGAAAAAAAAAACATTTTGAGAGTAATAGTCTGCAATCACCCCACATATGATAGATCATCCTGAATTTTCAAAAACTCTTTGGTTGAAATTTTAACAGCTCTGCTTAAGAAATGCTAAACAGCCAATACTGTTTCCAGAAATGCCATCCACTGTAAACCTGTCAGACTATTACTTAGCTATTAACCTTTCTCGATGAAATTATAATAGTGCTGTTTAAAAGAATGCTGAATATCAGAAACATTTCACTAATACATAACAGATGGATACCATATCCAGAAATATTTGTACTGTAAACCAAAGCGCTTAGCAGTTTTACACTGAGAGGTCAGAGATGGGCAGGAAACAGTTTTCCCATCCCACAAGAATTTTAGTTTTCAGATTTTCCAACTCTGATGAATATACAGAATATTAAAGAGCCTGGAGTTTCTTATAATAAAGTAAACAAAGATTAATTTTTCAAAGTTTTTATTTGTTTTCTTTTTAATCCAAGCATATTACACACTTATCTAACTTATCCTCCACGCATGTTACATATTTGTTATTTAGCACATCTTTCTTGGGTACAAATATCCTGCTCTGAGAAGGCTTCAGATTCAACAGTCAATAGGATTTCTTTCTCATCTCCATCTCCTTGACTGAAAACCATTTTCCTAGTAGGTTAAAAGAGTAAAAGAAAGTATTACAGCAAAACTGTGACCTAACTGAAATACAGATTCCATATGTCACATACCTTTTATAATTCTCCATGGGTGAGAATAACTGATTTTTCCATCCTGTTTACATGGCTGATTTCACTGTTGAACTTGGTCCTGGGCGTAACCTTTACTTTTAAATAAATGAAGTTAGGGAAAACTTGGAGTTGCTGGTTTCCAACCGGTTATAAGTATGGGGAGGAGGACACTTGCATTTGAAAAGTCTTCATGAAGATGTGCATTTTTTTTTTTTTTTTCATTTTCTGTCATAGTTATACCCGTGGCTTTAGCTGGCAATCGTGTTTCTATAAAAGGATGGAATATGTTTCCAAACAATGTCTTAGTTCAAAACAGTTGGGCACTTTTTGTGAAATGTAACTACAGCTGAAAAAAGTACACTGTGTCTTCCATTTAAGAACTAGTAGACACCCTACTAAAAGATTATGTCATTGAGTTTGAAGATTTGGATGCAACAGAGAACAAGCTATTATTGTGTGTTTATCTGCAATATGAGAAAGTAGTACATTTTACGATTTATTTTTGATAACTATGAAGCAATATGTTTTCAGAAAATTTTGATTTGGTGAGATGGAAGGAGAAACTTTGTGTCCAAAAAATGTTTCATCCTTCTATTATCAGAATCTGATGTAGCCAAGATGTTTTAGCAGTGATTTTCTACCACTGGCAGTTTGTGCAGAGTATCTTTCCTGATTGACAAATACATGTAAGAGTAATGCATTGCCTTGAAATTTTTTTTATTTCTTTTTTGAATTACCACAACAATTTCCCCTCCAGACTTATGACCAGGATTTTTAATTAATTAAAGTATGATTTCATGTATATTTTGGTTCTTCTAAAATAATTGTGTCTCTGCTATGCCTGTTCTTCCCAAGGTATAAATTCCACATTGTGAGCACTGAAATGATGAAGCAAGAGGTGTTGTAACTTTTCTGTTAATTAAAGGCTTTAAATCCAGATGGGTATCTCTATAAATATATCTATACATTTACATAGATATATGTTCAGCTTCATTTGTACCTTCTATATTTTGATCCAAGAATCACTACATAAAATTATGTGGCCTATATTGTTTAGTCAGTCAGTTTAGTTTTCAGCAATAACCCTAAATTGGATCAATTCATGTTAAGCCATTTTACATTTTTGTGTAACCAGCTTGCCTCTAATAAGTATTTACTACTTGTGCTATTAATTAGCTGTGGGGATGTAATCTGGTTAATTTTGCTTTCTAAACACTTTGTTTTCAACTTCTTTTTTTCCAAAATATGATTTTTTCTGTGACAAGAAACATTGAAAATTACCATAGAGACTGTTCAGTATTTTAAGCTAACAACAACCCTGGATACATTCTTTCAATAGATGAAAAAAATTAATTATAATTTTAAATTTATCCTGTACTCTAAATCTCGAAATTCTAAAATTTCATTGAACTAGCAAACACAAGAAATATAATAGGTAAAGTTTTTTAAAGAGCCTACAAACTATACTTTTTGCCCAGGGAGAAAAGAGATTTTTAGAGACGCTTCTTCTCCACTACCACCTTGCAACATAAAGAACTTTTTCGAAATTCATTCTGATGCCATTTAAAATTAAATGGGATATTTTTCTTCTGGTTATCCTCAGTAAGGACTATTCTACAGAGTCGACCTACGAAGAAAAAAGCAGTGGTACAATTTTAAAGCTGAAAAGCTATTCCATAGTCGGTTTTTTTGTTTGTTTTGTTTTACTATTATTTTAAATTTTATCAAGAGATGCACGCTCTTATTTCGTAACAAAGGTGTTCCTGGCAGAAATACTTAATTTGCTTTGATGTACTTTAATCAGCTTTGTTCCTGGTGCTGTGTTCACACAGGCTGGCAGCACAGAGTTGCTGTTTCCCTGTGACATCCAGGCAATGCTCAGTTGGGCTGCATGTTCACAGGGACATGCTCGTGCCCCAGAAGCCTTCTTAGCTGTTGTTAAAACCCTGCCTGACTTTTGTTCACTAAAAATGAGGCGTTCTTGCTGCAGGAAGCTTCCATTTTGTTTTTTTCAGTGCTTATGGTCTCTTCCTCCATTTTCGGGAGGGATCTTTATCTGCGAGTGGGAAATGTGCCATTCATGTAAAAGCCTTCTCAGCAGTCTCTGAGTTTTATTAGCAAACTGTGGGCGTATTTTCTGAAGCTCCACAAAGTTGTTGTCCTGCGACTTGTTGGTCTTCTGCTTTACCTAGTTCAGGTATGTTAAATACTGTATCATAACAGAAAAATCACTCTATCGTTATTTTCCCCCTTTTCGCGCCCAAGTGTGTTTGCCTCCAACATCTCCAAATCTCTTCAACTCCTCAGCCCCCAGGCTGCCTCCCTCCCCTCCCGCAGTCAGGGCAGCTGCCTCACCTCCCACTCTGCTCTCCCCAGAGCTCTCCCTTGCCTGAGCACCTCTCTTTTCTCACATTTTAACCTTTTTATCTATTAATTTCCAGATGGAAAGAATGATGGCTGGCATAGACAAGAAGAAAAATGGTTGTGTGTGATTGTGCCCTCAATGTTTTTTAGGAGGTTGGGCGTCTGTAGCTGATTGTGGTCCTTCCTTCCTTGGTTTTCTCCCCTAGCTTTATGTTAAGATACAAATATACATTTATACAGGGAAGTTTTACAATTATTTTCCCAACTTCCCCAGGAAAACGTTAACAAAATGTTAACACAGCATGATCCATAAAATTGCCAGTGGTTGCAGGCTTTTAATCTGATGTTGTAAGAGATATCAGTTCTGCCAATTCCAGCTAATTTGCACTTTGCATGTCTCCAGTATCTATGAGCAGGAGGAATGCTGTACCACGCCTTTCCAGCCCAATGGATAAGATCCCACGCTAAATCCGTGCTGAAATACATGTCCATGCACTGTATCGTAATTGAGCTGCTGAGCAAGGTTTTAGCTGCTTCTGGCCAGCCTTGTTACCTATGTTAATCTGGATGGTAGCCTAAAAAGGTCTCAAATTCTTGAATGTGGGTCACTTTTAAGGCAAGTTTTCTTTGTGAATCAAGAATGAAGTGCACAATCTCTCTGAAGCAGCATGGATTGCTAATTCTTTTTTTTTTTTTTTTTCATGTACGTGTATCTTTTCTCTCTCATGCTTGCGAGTGCACAGAGACACTGTAAGCTTTTTATAGTTAATAGGGTCCTTGGCATTTTTAAGCCTTAGTCTTGACTAGACTAATTTGTTTTATTCTGCTTTCCTTCTGTTGTAGTTTGGTAAGCGTTTGAGTTTAGTTTAAGTGAAGCTCCTTGTGATCATTCTGCATGAAGGGCACCACAGAAGTAACACAAGAATGATTGAACTGATTGAATGAAAATACTCCTCCCTGCTCTGTTCTCCTCTTCATTGGTATTTAAAAGGAAGAGGGATGGAGAGCTTTGTAGATGTTATTTGGACTGCATATTTTTGTTGTGCATTTTTTTTACCATTTCTGTACTTCCACCATCAAAATATTTAACCAATGGAGTCATCATGAAACACTGCCTATCTGTTATTTTACAGTTTGTTTTTAAACTAGAGAGAAACCACTGTAAGTATTCTTAATTCTCTTCTTGGGACACCTTTGTAGTGGATCACTATAATCTGACAAGAGAGTGTAAAGGGAAATGGTGGTCAATCAAGTCTTCCCATAGCTCCTTAAGCTCCATTAAGGTTGTGGCTAGGAAAGAGTGTTCACTTGTACCTTCAGACTCCAGCAAACCAACCACAAGAGGCCGAGCAGGGCTGTATGTGCAGTGTGGACAGCAAGGAGAATAAGTGAGGGGGCTCTTGCCAAGTAAGCCGAAGAAGATAAGGATGTATTAATGTGACTGCAATGTATGAGACCTCACCTGAAAGACTGTGTACAGATTGGGTTAACCACATTCAAGAAAGGGAAACTCAAAGCAAAGGCATGTTCAGAAAAGGGCCACCAGAAGAGAAGCAAAGAACGTGTGTTTTGAGAGAGTACTAAAAACTACCTGTTTTTTTTAAGCTAACAAAGGAATACCTATGAACATAGCAGCAGGGCATATGCCAGGAAGGGAGAAGAGATAGTTAAACTCAGTATCAAAATAAAAGATTAAATGCATTTAACCAGTCACAAAAACTACAGGAAGTTAGAAGACAAAAGAAGGTCCTCAAGCATTATATTATTGAGGTTTTGAACAGCTTCTCCAGAGAATTAGTGGGAATAAAAATGGTATAGCTTGTAAAATACAGTTCAGTCAATCTCTGTATAAGAGGTGATGTGATGTGATTGCTTATGGTAGTCAGATAGTTGTCTGGCCTTGATGACTCAAGAAGTCCCTTCCAGTCTTACATTAATGGATACATAAAAGAAATCTATTTCACAGAAAAATGGTCCCAGTTGGAGTAATAGAACAAATGGGACTTTCACATTTATTGATAAATTCTGCAATTTTTATTCATAAACTGTTGGAATGTTAGAATTATGCTTTGAATACTATTAACTCTGATTAAAAATTATGTCCAAAACATTTATGACTAAGTGAGAACCTCTGGACTTCTCCTTGCATCCATCGTACTGTTATAGGTGGTTTTCTCATCTGAGCTTGTAAATGGAGCAATTTTGAGTGAAGCTTGAAGTTGGATAATGGACATAGAGAATTGCCAGGTGAATCTTTGGCCTGCCTTCTGAATCAGTAATAGGCAAATGTTTTGCTTAACAAATTATATCAATGGATCTGCAACTGTCAAAGATACATTTACAAATAAAACATAAAATGGATTTCTGTATTTTTACAGCTATTAAAAATCATGGGGTGCTTGGACATTCTACCAACCTGACCAGAATTTGTCATAGGAAATATTATTCTACATACATTCCTGTCGTTTCGCCTGTAAGGTATTTCTCCTTGTGATTCTCCTAAGCCAGTGACTCTCAAGTTTTTTGGACTGGTGAGCCACTTCTCAGTTTTTATAATGCCTCAAGCACTCACCTGTATCAAACACACTTCTCAGTTTCAATATACCACTGGGGCAGCTACGAATCTCTATACTGCGTGGACACCGCTTATTCAGACCTTAGGGTTCAGGGTTAGAAAGCTATTGTGTTGCATTGCTGGAGCTATTACCAAACATTTCTTTTCTTTCACAAGGTGACTATCATTTGTGACCAGCTGCAGTAGTCAATGATTTCATACATTTAATAATTTTTGTTATTTTTTTTGGTATAAGGATACATACTATTTGTGTTGCTTATTATCTTATTTTTATAAATGTTATTATTATTATTAATTATTATTGTTGTTGCTATAATTACACCGTATGATGAAGGGGCATCTTTGGGATTGCTCACAATGCCTCATCTGTGGTCTTTCCTACCTTGGCCATTTTTAGGGCTTGGTGCTGCCCCTGTTCTCCAGCAGGCTGAGTATAACTGCATACAGAAGGGTAAGGCACAGTTTGTTGCTCAGCCCTTTGATGAGCCAACAAAAGAGCGGGGAATTTTCTGGCATTTAGTAAGCCAGGTCTGTGAGAGTAGAGAATACTCAGCACCTATTTTTAAACCACCTTTTTTCTGCCTGCTTGGATCAGGCTTCGCCAAATGCATCACTGTTAGAAATATTAGGCCATTGTCATACCAGGGGCTGCGGTCAGATGTGAAATTAATTTTCTCTCACCGCATTCAGGCAAAGTAATTTTGTAGGATGCATGCGTGTATTTTCCCTGCCACAAAAAGTGAGGCCAAATCCTTGTCTGGTGGATTTGGATTTAATTGCCTCGATTAGGTAGGTTTTGTGTGGTCCTTGCTGTGGAGGTGTGGTCACATACCAGTGTCAGTCCCATTCAGTTGTAGGACCATAGCGCTTGTAACTCACTTAACTCTGTTATTAAGCAGTGTCACTCCATAGTCACTGATGTTTCAGACTGCCACAGGCATTTGATAGACTTCCTCTTCTTTCTTTCTGCCCTCCTTTTTATTTAGGACAGATCTAGTTGCAAAAATGCTAATAAACGTATAGGAACCCACTCAGGAAGTGTGTATTTGGACCTGGAGGTGGGCATGTGCCTGGTCAGGCTCTGAGTAACATGGAGGGATCCTTCAAGATGAAAAAAGTTGCATAAATGCAAGGTATTAATGCAGAATTAAGATTGGTCAAGTTTGCCCTTCTAAGGCAATAATAATGATAGTTTAAAAATGAAAGTGAGTCCTATACAGTAAGTTTAACTCTTGTTTCCTAACCAGCATTTAAAATTGCATTTATTTGGAGGACATACATTTCTAAGTGAGCAATTTTTTGTTAAAGAAAGAACAATGCTGAGAACAGCCCAGTTCTAGAAAGATAATCATGGACCACCCAGGCATAGTTTTTACAAGGCCCAATTTACTAAGGAATGCCAGAATGCTATCTCCTGGGGTTATCGAGGAAGAAATTAGTGGCTGTGCACTAGAGACTGTTTCTTAAGCTATAACTTGAAAAAAGAAAAAAGAAAGGGGGGGGGGAAGAAGGTAAAGTAATATTATTATATTTAAACTATGATTTTCCATTCCCTTTGCCAAAATCTTTTATGGAAAGTGCAGCGTTACAAATAAAAATGCAGTCAGTAGAAAAAGCCACACTACCATGAGTATACCCATATGGCATGTTGCAGTATAGGCAAATATATAGATCTTACTGAAAAAAAAAAACCAACCAAACCACAGAAGCTGAACGATATAAGAAGCAAAGCCTATTCTTCTGTAAGGACATATCCTGAGAACCAGCTATCCAAACAATGATGCTGCTGCAGATGTTTATGAGGTAATTGACAGTCATGATGCGCAAATGTTACTTAAAGGGGATTACAGGGTAAGGATGGAAGTGGCCTTTTAAACTTGCACAGCACTGAAGCAGGGAGGAGGGCAGTGCAGAACAGGCAGGGTTTCATACTGCTGCCTTTTACTTGCAGCAGTGGCTTCTCTGGTGATATTTTACCAGTTTTCTTATAGCAATAATGCTGATAAGGAGCCAAGGAGGGTATTTATTATTTTTGTTTGGAGATGATTTGGAAGGGGGTTTTTTGTTTATATAAATAAAAATAAATTTTATTTTGTTTATTTATAAATAAAAACACATTTATATACCCACCCTGTCCAGGCTGTCTCCAGCAGGCTGAGGAACAGCTCACCTGCAGCTGCTTTTGGTGTAGTTCTTGCCCTTTATGGTTCGCAGTAACTCATAGCTTCCCAACCCCATCAAGTATCCAACAGTTTTTCCTGGAGCTGCTTCATTCAACATGGAGTGTCCCTGACACGTTTCAGGCTGTTTCACAGACCAACAAATGGCTGGTTCAAAAAAGAATCTTTTTGATTTTATGATAGAAGGTGGCTTGATTTTGGTTTGGCTTTTGGTTTTCGGTTTTGTTGTGGGTGGGGTTTTTTTGGTTTTTTTTTTTTTCATTCTCATGTATCAACAACTGACCAGAACTGGCCAGGCTTAACCAAAAAACTTCCCCTTGAGGTAAAAACGTTTCCTGGAAAATTTGTACTCTGCAGATGTAACGCTGAAAAAGTTATGAATGACGGAAAACAAGGGGTTCTATTGGAAACCCTTTGACAGCTTTAGCTACAGCTGTCACGAGCATCCCAGCTACGACAGATGGTCCTCTGCTGTCACAAGAGTTGGGACCGCTGACGCAGTAATAATAACCTATAAGCAACTGTATCCAGCTTCTCATAAAACACCAATCATGGAGCATTACCCAGTCAGTTTTACAAGGCACACTTCCCTAAAAAACCAAGAAAAAAGAAAGGAAAAAGAAAAAAGAAAAAGAAAATTAAAGGAAAAGGAAAAGGAAAAGGAAAAGGAAAAGGAAAAGGAAAAGGAAAAAGGAAAAGAACATGAAGGAAAAAAGAAAAAAAAGAAAGGAAAAGGAAAAGGAAAAGGGAAAAGAACATGAAGAAAAAAAGAAAAAAAAGAAAGGAAAAGGAAAAGGAAAAGGAAAAGGAAAAGGAAAAGGAAAAGGAAAAGGAAAAGGAAAAGGAAAAGGAAAAGGGAAAGGGAAAGGGAAAGAGAAAGAAAAAAGAGAAAGAAGGAAAAGGAAAAAGGAAAAGAACATGAAGAAAAAAAAGAAAAAAAAAAAGGGAAAGGGAAAGGGAAAGGGATAAGGAAAAGAGAAAGGAAAAAGAGAAAGGAAAAAGAGAAAGAGGAAGAGGAAGAGGAAGAGGAAAAAGAAAAAGAAAAAGAAAAAGAAAAAGAATTCCATGGCAACAAACTTGCAGAACATAGGGATCAGTCTCATTAAGGAAGAAAGGAGAATTTTATGAAATATATTTACAGAAAAAGAAGGCGAGAAAAGGAAGAAAAGAGTACTGTACCAACTCCACTAGGGAAATAAAAGAGACGACCAGCCTTATACCAACAGAAAGAGGCATAGAATTACTAGAAAAACAACTATAAAGACATCGTAAATCAAACAGCATAGAGTTTAGAACATCAAAAACGCAGAAATTTTCATCTATTATTAATTATGATAAAAAATTCTATCTCAGAATATTTTACACAGCAGCTGTTGCCAAGAAAATCTACATCTTCTTGAGCTGAGAAACTTTAAAATCAGAAGCAAATCTCTGCGTAGCCAGTGGAGATAGCATAGATATTAACACAGTATTTCAATATCTTCTTTCCATTTTCCACTCAATTAAAAACAGAAATGTGAAATACAAAAACTATATTAATTTTATTTTGATCATATTTAAATATTTAACTGAGCCCCAATATACTGGTGTCTATTATGTGTGTGTGTGCATGTGTTATGAAAATCCAGTCATCTCTCTGAAATTGAGTTATGGCTGTTAATCCATGAGGATTAGTAGTTCTAAAAAGTAATTTGCTTGTTGTTTTATTTTTTTCTTTGTCGTAATTTTGAGAACCACTTTTGAAGATGGTGTCAGACTTAGGATGGATCAGATTTGCTCCCTCCTGAAGCTTGTTAGCACCAACTCTAGCAGCTAACCTGCAGTGACTAAATTGTTATTGTTATCTTCCTATTAATGTTTGTGTATATTTTCATGTATTTTAAGGAGACGGTTCAGGACGGGGGTCCATAAGCACGGATACTTGCCTGCTTTTTCCTGAACAGGATTTTGACAAGGGACAGGATTGCATTTTATCTGGCTTGAGACTTTGGCCCCTGTAATCCATTGTATCTCTTCACACATTTTGTGGTGTGTTACTTTAGACTGCAAGTTCCTCAGGACAGGAACCACATCAACGTTTGTGTGCTATAAGCGTTGGAAATACTTAAGGAACTGAAATTGCTGCATTCCCTGTTTCTTCTCAAACCAAGCTGCAAATAGCTGAAATTAAGATATATAGAGATATAGCTGAAATGTCCATGTTACCCTGTCCATGTGTGATCAGTTTTAAAGGTACTGGATGGTACATTAATGGTACATTAAAACTGGATCAGCTTTAATGGTAGGAGATACTCTGGCCTCCGATGCATTCAGTGCTTGGCCCCTCGTCAGGGAGTCATTTACGGCCATTTAAGTGGCAAATGATGGTTCTTGAAAACCGATTAGTTCTTATTTGTCTGGATAAAAGACAAGGCATACAAAAAGATTACTAAAAACTAACTTGATAAAACAGAATGCTCCATTTGATGGGTGGGAGGAGAATTTGCAGGGGAAATACCAGTTACAGCAAACAGCAATAGCCAAGTCAACTCTCATGGTTAGTATTTGTCAACAGAGTAACACATTTGCATCAGTCAGGAAAGTCATCGAAGCTGTTCACTTGGAAGAATTGCAGTCTCTTGTTCTTGAAGCAGTAGCGAAATGACAACCTATAAAATGCTTGCAAAGAGTTGAAAGGAAACATTTCAGGCACTGCCTGGAAAACGTGTGACTAAGGCTGTGAGAATAATTGTTTTTTTTCAGCTAGAGTGCTGAACTTAAAAAAGAGGAAGAAAAAATAAGTTAGAGTCAAACCAAATGGAACTTCGGGTTTGTTTTTTTTTTTGTTGTTTTTCTTGCCAAAATGGAAATCTGAAAACATTTATTTAGTGTAAAATGCAAACATACATTCCATTTCATCCAAAACAAAAATGTTCATTTTGAAGCATGAGGAGGAAAAGTATAGGAAATAAAGGGCTGGGATTTGCCAGGTTTTCAGAGGTGACAGTGCTTTTTACCTAGCAGCTGGTATGGGGTATGTTATACATATATCTGTACATGACTATTATTTGAAAAGTGACACCCCGTCCCCCTGTCCCCACCCTCCCCAGCTCATTATGTGACCGTAGCACAGGGACAGAAAGCACAGGCTACTGCAGAGGCAAAAGGCATCTTCCCACATGTGCCCACAAGGCAGCAGGCAGAAGGTAGGTTACCTTCCACATCTGATGTCAACCTCTACATCCTGCAAGTGCTCCTGCTTCACCTGGCTACCAGTTCCGTGCTGTGTGTGTGTGTGTGTGTGTCTCTTCCTTTTCGTCTTTGGGACTGCGTGGAGCTGCCTCAGCCAACAGCTCAAGAAGCCTTTTTCTACAGCGCTCTCTTGCTCTTTGCCACAGAGATTATTTATATTATATATGACCTTGTAATACTTCAGCTTCATAGTAACATGGAACAGCTCTCTCTCGATGGATTTAGAGCCACTTCCCTGAATACCCTGTATAGACATGGTGAGGGCACAAGCATACGTGGCAGATCAAGATCTCCCTCAACTGAGGCCATCTCCTCTCCAGGCAGAACTAGCCCAGCTCCCTCAACCTCTCCCTAAAAGGCAGGTGCTCCAGCCCCTGGCCATCGTGGTGGCCCTCTGATGAACTCATGCTACTTTGTCAGTGTCATTGAGGAGCTCTTCCTTCCCATTGGCAGGGGTCCACATTTGGCCCTGCTGAATTTCATGGATTTCTGTTGACCCCTTCCTCTGGCCTATCTGTGTGTCTCTCTGGATGGCAGACCCTGCCCTCAAGTGTATTGAGTAGTCCCCCCAGATTGGTGCCATCTGCAAACTTGACAGTCCTCCAGGTCATTCATAAAGATATGAAGCAGTTCAGGTCCCATTGCAAGCAAGCAGATTACAGTATGACCCATAAACCATAGCACTCTGAGCCTCAACATCCAACTCAACTAGTTGTCCGCCCATCCAGGCTGTGAGATTTCAACTTGGGCACAAGTGTACCACAGGACACAGTGCTTAAAGCCTTGCCTAAAGTCAAGGTAAATAGCATCTTCTCCTCTCTACTTTTCTACAGATCCAGTAGTTTTATCATAGAAAACAATCGAGTTGGTCAGGCATGATTTGCTCACTGAAGGTTCTTTATTCAACAAGGCAACATGTAGCAAGGTAAGCAGAGCAAAATAAGCTAGACAAAGAGGAGGTGCCTTGTCCTAGACCACACAAGAGGTCAGTTGTGCAACCAAGAACAAAACTCAACTACTCTTAATCTCAGTCCAGGTCCTGACATAAATTATGTGTCTCTATTTTTTCATTGAAAGTTAACTTTTAGTGAAGTATTTCATAGCTGGAAGGGAAAAAAAAGCAGAACATGGACCATGTGGGAGATCCCCAGTGACTGCTAACTGCAAATAGAACATATTTTGAGAACTGCTATGTTAGACCAATTCAGCTACAAACTGATGAGCATTTCTCTTGAGAAATGAATGGCCAACACCATTTGGCCTTGACATTTACTAGACTACAAATGGCTTAGGAGCTTTGAAAATTGCACTCAGATTAGGATAACAATAAAAAATAGAGGGATCTCTTATAGTAGTAGGAGGAGGAAAGAAAGTTTTTGTCATGTGTAACTACCTACACATATCTGGCACAGAAATCAATATGTGTAAGCAAGTTTTAACTTCAGTTCCTTAAATTTCAAGACCATGATCTTTGCTAGTGAGACAGGAGGCCAACAGATCACAGAGACTCTTTTGTCAATATTTTGTCAATTATTTTGGCAATATTCTTAATGCACTAGTGTGCCAGACTATCTAGTATTGATGGCCACAAGTGGAGCCACATTTTCAGGAGAACTCTTGGCCCTCAATGGTTTTCTTGTGAGATTTGTGGCCTTATTTGTGAGAAAAACTTTGCCCTATTTTCTTGGCTCTGTTGAAAATCTGGCAACTTTTTTTGTTGATTTGCAGATGGGTGCTCTTAAAAATCGATCCCAAGGAGACAGCTGAAAACTTTGACTTCTGACTGATGTCAGGAGGACACAACATATTTTATACAGAAATATAACTTGCATTGGAGAGTAATGCCACTTTCCTGAAGAACAAGATAACAACAGTCTTTCCCTAGTGGGTCTAAGCTCCTGTTTGAATGCTGCTTTTATGGAGGAAGTTCAGAGCTGTTGAGTTTCATGCATGAGCAGTAACGGCCGGCTCATTTAACCTCTGGGCCCATTGTGAAACCACAGCCAAAGAGACAGAGGAATTGCAGTTGGACTTTTTCAGTGAGCTGCACCACTTGAGTGATGGATGCACTGAAGTCCAGGAAGAATTTCCATTCAGTTTAGTATGCTAAGACTTCATATCTATCATCTATCTTTTAAACATCCTTTTTTTTTTTTTTTTTCTGGTAGCAGTTCCCAGGTACTGCAGAACTTAACTGCATATTGGGTCAGATGAGTGTAGTTATATTTTTGTCCTATTATTCAGTGATCATGAGAGCCCCCATTGCATAAAAAAAATTGCCTGAAACTCTTATAACAAGAGCCTTTCTGTACCATGGGCAGGGAGGAACATGCTGCCTCAGACCAGATTGTTTCCCAAATTTTTGAGAAATAAGTCCTGCTGCATTAAGAGAAAAATCATTTTGCTTCTCCTGCTAAACTACCGCATGTTGTTAAATACACACCCTTTCTAATGTATTAAATTTCCATGACCCATTGTTAGCTCTTCATACCCCACAAGGGGATATGTCTCAGGCTTTAGGAAACAATGATCTGTTGTGACTCATCTGCTTAAACCCTTTATTCATTGTTTTCCATCATATAGTTAACCAGTTGATATGTACTTTTGCTTGGCATTATTAATAATTGAATAAATAGTAATTTACGATGGATCAATCCATTGACTTCAGCTATTTGAGTGGCTTCCAGTAGGCATCTAAAACCTACTTACTGCTGTAGGAAAGACAGGAAAACGGGATCTGCAGATTATGTGTATACAACTAGAATGGTCCTGATTGCAGCAGGAATGTAAATTTGAAAACTGGTTTGCTAATTCCTCCCACCCACATAGAATGCAAGTTTCTACATCTTTTTTTCTTGCCTTCTTTTTCCTAGGAGTGAGGCAGAGGGAAAATATATGGAAAGAGAAGGTAAGGAATTTTGGAGAGGGGGAAAATTGGAAATAGGAATAAAAAAATAGAATGAAAAATGTTTTTGGTATTTCAAATCTGGCCTAACCAAGAAGTGTTAGAAATGTCAGGAATCAGTCTGTTCATGGATAAATTGCCTCTCAGTCTGAATAGGAGGAAGCTTTACAGAGCAGAGAGTTTGAAGAGCACTAGAACAGGTCCAGTCCTACCTCGCTGTCAAATTTCATTGCTATTGAAGTTGCGGAAGGTCTAAGTCAACCCAGAACTTGGCCCACTTTATTGATTCTGAACCAGAGCTTTCTATGATGTTATTGATATGTAGGAAAAAAAAGGTTGGAGTGGGTTTCAAACCACCCAATCAAACTTTAGGTAAAACACGAGGGACTGATTAAATGATCAGTCTTTTAACAACAGCATTTTTACTATGCAAAACAGTATTGCGGAACAAAGTCTATATCTTCCTATAAACGTTTCTAATTCCAATATTCATAAATTCTGTCTTCATTAGTTGCACTTAGCACTGCTTTCTGTAGTGTCTGAAGACTCTCAGGGTCAGGGATCCAATTCACACAGCTCAGTTATGAAGTAAGTTACCGTGGTTTCTGTACTCAGAGTCAGAACAGTTTAGACTGGAAGGGACCTCCAGAGTCCATCTAGTCCGATGTCCTGCTCAAAGCACTTCCATTTAGAGCAGGTTGCCCAGGGTTGTGCCCAACTAAGTTTTGAGTATCTCAGAGGATGGAGATAAATCACTAAATGACTAATCACTTTCATCTCAAAAAAGTTTTTCCTTAAATCTGACTGGAATTTCCTATGTTCTACCTTGTGTCTAGTGTCTCACGTCCTATGACAGCTGGGAAAAGTCGGGATCATTTTTAAAATTACTAGAATCCAGAAAATGGCAGTAGTAAAAACAGCCTATCTACCTCTTAACTAACGAATCCTGCATATGGAATCAAGTGATTCGCAATCAGGAGCAAATCTTCTTTTGATCTCAGGAAGGCTGAAATTTTGTTCAGTCACATTTGTGGCAAAACCAATTTTTTTTTGTTTTGTTTTCTCTTTTTGAATTGTATAATTTCTGAAGCCTCAAAGTAGCTATGAAAAATTTACTGGATTCTAATTTTGCATTTTGACCCTTTTTCATCATTGGTGCGCATGTGAACATGAGTGCAAAAGATCAGAAAGAAATTGGTCTGAAATTCAATGCACCTAGCAAATGTGAGCTGCTAATAAAAGATAGGTGTGTAGAAAGAGAGGGGGTTTTTTATTAAGTCGTTGGAAGAGAATGAATGTGTCTCTCCCCATTGTCATCACTAGAGGTACCTTTCCTTCATGTGTAACCACTCTGGGGTAGCTGTCATTTCACTATCGTAAGTGCCCTCACCATGCAGATGTGGTTTCATGTACCAGGTAGAAGTCCCTAAATAACAGTTCGTGCTGTGGAAAATTATTAAGAGAAAATCTAATTTGGTCAGATTGCTATTTTACCTATCAAAGAAATTATATATGGAAAAGATTTGTCAGATCACTGAGCCATTCCCATTGCAAGTGGATACAATACCCAGCAGAGAATGTCTCTAATTTTCAGATGAAAATGCCTTCACAGGGATGAGCACTGTAGGACTATCCTTCTCTTGGAAAGCTGGGGAGCCTCATGGGCTTGTAGGAGAAGAGGCGTCTGAGGTGGGAGGAGGGGAGAGGAGGTTGATGGCCATTGGGAAGCCTTTTGGCAGTTTGGTGAGGAGTGTGCAAATAATGCAGCATCTTCCCCTGAGTGCTCCAGCACTTCCCTCAAGCAAGACAAGACAGTAAATCTTGTCTTTGCATTGTTGCCCATATAATTTCCATCTTCACTTTTTTCCCCACGTTCATCCAGATTTTACTGCGTCTTTTCTCAATTTTAATGTTTTGTTTTGTTTTGTTTTGTTTTGTTTAAAAAAACCACCTTCCACTGTGCAGCTGCTGGGCTTGAAATACCAATTCTACAGGTCCTCAGAATGAACCCGCTCCCTCTTTGCCTGGTCCTAGTCACAAAAACAAAGGAAGACGGGGCGAAGCAGACTTGTTGCTAAGCCCACTCTCCTGTTGCAGAGGTCTGATGTCTGAGGTGTTAACCTTCATGTTCTTTTGATCTGAGTAAGGATAATAGGTTGTTTTTCAATATTGTTTCTGGTTCATTAATATGTATGTTGTCTGCTCCTTTTTTATTTTTTTTCCCCCCAGAAAACCCTTTGAAGATACCTTTGTAGCCTCTCTTCTGCTGCAGGCCTAACTTTGACTTTTCCGCTGTTCATTGTTTTCCCCTTCGTTTCATGTTCTCCCTCCATTACAGCCACTTGGTTGCTGCAGCCAGGCATAAAGCATCATCCTGCTCTCTTTCCAAGGAGCAGTCTCATGCAACGGTGGTTTTTGCTGCAACCTCACTCTGTGTAGAAAAATACACCGGCCACGACCAGGCAGCACAGAATATGTCCTAGAAATAATGCTGATGTCTCAGGAGATGTCGGTCTTTTTTCAGGTTCTCTCACCCTGGGCAAGAACCAAGGATACGGTGCAGAAGCCAGGGCCAAAGGGCCTGAGACCCCAGCTGTAATGATGGCCAAGAAAACGAGATGCCAGCATGCAGTGAGGCTTTTGTAGGGTGCGTCAGGCCTAGTGCGTCCATGCAGAACGGTGTACCTCTTGCACGCACAGGGGACTCCAAACAGTGTGTAAAGTAGCCCCTGGTCCCTCTGTTACATGGCACGGTTCCTTCAGGACCCACTGAGTGTGCACGATACTTAAGACCCTCTGGTTTCTGCAAGTGGCCCTGCCAAAGCAGGTGTCACTGAGCAGACTGAAACAGGAGACCATCCCTGGTAGGCAATGGCGCCTTTTAGGCATCTGTGTTTCTCCCCACAGTTGGTATTGGACAAACAATCCTTCATTAATTCTGCTGAAGTCTGATTGGTGTTCTTTCCGGGAACATTTAAATAGCTGTCACACTGTACCCCATGAAAGGGTGAGACAATCACTCTCTAGTTTTAAAGGCTGCTTGTGATGAAAAGAGCATTAGATCATTTGATTGCTATTTTTCTTTGGAGTACACCCTCCTGCTCACCACCCTGTGGGCATCTATACTCTCTTTTGTTGAAGTTGTTTCTGTTAATATGATTTCATGTGCTTTGGGGCATTTCAGTGTTCTTGCTGATCTTTTTTTTCCCCCTTCCTTCTCTTCCTCTGTACCCTCTCCATATTTTTGTGGTATATTTGGCAAAACTGTGGGTTACACCCATGTTTCATCTTGTTGTTTTTGTCATTTATTCACCAACTGAGCTCAGAGGAAGGATTTGTTTTTCAGTAAAATCTGGGGACTTTTTGTTTTTTGTCTTTTAATAATTTTATAGTTTTGTTGACTAAAGCACAAGAAAATTGAACGACTTGTCCATGGTCACACGGTGAGTCATTGCTTCTGTCAAAATAAGAATCTGCCTAGAGCTGCCATAGTTTGCATCTCCTCATTCCAGCCATTAAAGAAACTCAGCTCTTCTGTGAATTTGCCATGGATCTAAATGAAAGCCGTTTTTTACATCACCTGTTTCTATGGCACTGAATAAATTTCACAGGCATAGCTATCGACCACACTTTGTGGTAGACAATAGTAATATGAAGCTCTGAGATTAAAAAAATGTTAGTTCTTGGCCTCCTCAGAATGCATTAATAAAGACCCACAAATCTTGACCCTCTAGGTCCAGCTCTGTTCTTGTCCAGGATTCACTTCAAAGTTCTGCATTTATCCTAAATCATTGCATTTTATCACAGCCTGAGTCTGGAGTCCCCACCAGTGGTGTGGGCCAGAGATGCTCTCTCCACTTAGACCCAGGTATCAGCTGAGCCTTGAATGGTGAGGGAACTCACTAGTGATCACTGTTTCAGTACCACTCACAACAGCAGATAAATGGGCAACATTGCCTGCAGAGACAGAAGAAACTCTGTAGAAATAGAATCTATGAGCTTATGGTTTTATGAAATAAACAGGGAAGACAGGGTGGGAAACGTTCCTAGTATTCCCACTACCCCATCACGTTACTGGCTGGGAATTCAGCCACAGAAAAATTAAAACTTTCTTCAGGCATAGAAAGCTATTCAACAGAGGACCTTTTTTTTTTTTTTGCTGGGCAAGTGTCTTTTCACTGACCCACAGATGACCTGGCTCTAGTCTTTCTTGAGTAACTGCCATAGGCCCTCTGATCCTCAGGGGTCAGCAAAGCAAAGCTTGATAATGCCTGATTCAGAGGGGTTGGACCCTAGGGAAAATAGCCACCACCACTCATCATGGTCCCTTGCCACTGTCTCCTAAGGCTGCTGAGGATGTCTGTGGCAGAGCTAAGAGCCGAATCCACCAACTCGACCATCATTTCCAAGTCTAAACCCTAAAATACAACTTCTAACAGTGAAAGCCAGAAAAAATACCCAAGTGGAGAAGAGTACCAATGTACCTCAGCTGTTTTTATAGACTGAAAAATATTCAGTCTTTTCCAGGAGTCAGTCGCATCTCTTGGTGTTGAAGAACTCTAGGAAGGCAAGACAAAGAAATTAGAATATGGCAACACATATAATAAAATTATCATGGGCCAAGTGAAAGACTAATTTAAGTCTTATTTATAGACTGTGGGTAACATTCAAATTTCACTTCATCTTCTTTAAGCCTTTTACTCACTAATTCTTTGAAAGGAAGGCTAATTAAGAAAAGGATCCACTTGGCAACTTATTAGTTTTAAAATCTTTCTTCTATACAGCTTTGGTCACTACTGCTTCCATAGTCTTTCGGAAATTTTTCTTCAGCTTATTGAAGAGACTTCAGTTGCCTCAAACCTTTTTATTTCAGCTCATTTAAATATATCAGCCAGTTTCAAGACTTGATAAAGATGAATGCAATTAAGCTTAGAGGCCTCATAAATGCTAGGCAAAGAGCTTTTATTTTGACAAGGCAGTAGAGCCAAATTAAAAGAATATCTGGTAACCCTCTGAAAATACGAATGTGGGAATTTCTGAGTGTAATTAATTTTGTATGGGGATTATAATGACTTACATTTACATACAACAAGGAATACTAAAGAACTGATGCAACAGAGTTTGTGTGTGTGAGTGTTTATTTGTGTGTGCATATATATGTAATGCAGCATTATAATGTGGCGGTGTACGTTTTATCGTTAAGAATGGTAGTGAATTTCCATTGTCTCCATCCATCCCTCCAACACTGCAAAAGGAATGCTAGCAACAAAAAATCAGTAAGCAAGCTAAGGTCGGTGTGCGCATTTCCAGCTGAACATGAGGTCGGCTAGAGTGGCAGATCCTAAATTGTCATACTCTGTGAGAGAATAGCTCAGCAAGGTTGGCTTTTCATAGAGTCATAGAATGGTTAGAGTTGGAAGGGACCTTTGAGATCATCAAGTTCCAACCCCCCTGCCATGCGCAGGGGACACCTCCACTAGAGCAGGCTGCTCAAAGCCCATCCAACCTGCCCTTGAACCCCTCCAGGGATGGGGCAGCCACAGCTTCTCTGGGCAACCTGTTCCAGTGCCTCACCACCCTCACAGCAAAGAATTCTAATTCTGGTATCTCATCTAAATCTCCCCTCTTCCAATTTAAAACCGTTCCCCCTTGTCTTGTCACTGCACTTCCTGACAAAGAGTCCCTCCCCAGCTCTCCTGTAGCCCCCTTCAGATATTGGAAGGCTGTTATGAGGTCTCCCCGGAGCCTTCTCTTCTCCAGGCTGAACAACCCCAGCTCTCTCAGCCTGTCCTCATAGCAGAGGTGCTCCATCCCTTTCATCATTTTTGTGGCCCTCCGCTGGACCCGTTCCAACAGGTCCATGTTCTTCCTGTGTTGAGGACTCCAGAGCTGGACACAGGACTCCAGGTGGGGTCTCACGAGTGCAGAGCAGAGGGGTAGAATCACCTCCTGTGACCTGCTGGCCATGCTTCTCTTGATGCAGCCCAGGATGGGGTTGGCTTTCTGGGCTTTCAGTGCACATTGCCAGCTCATGTTGAGCTTATCATCCACCAACACCCCCCAGGTCTTTTTCCTCAGGGCTGCTCTCCAGCCATTCTCCGCCCAACCTGTATTTGTGCCTGGGATTGCCATGTCCCAGGTGCAGGACCCTGCACTTGGCTTGGTTGAACTTCATGCGGTTTGCACAAGCCCACCTCTCAAGCCTGTCCAGGTCCCTCTGGATGGCATCCCTTCCCTCCAGCGTGTTACCGTGCCATCGGGCTTGGTGTTGTTAGCAAGCTTGCTGAGGGTGCACTCTATCCCAGTGTCCATGCCTCCAACAAAGATGTTGAGATCTCAGTCTCAAGCTGCTTTGCAAGGCAGGTCATTAGTATTGTACCAAAGGGGAAACTGCAACAGCAGAGGTAGAAACAGAACCTGTGACCTCTTGAGTCCAAGCCTGGCGTTCATACCCACCTAGGAAGCCACACTGCCTCCTGACACATGCTTTACCCTAGAAAAACTAGAAGTCTGGTGGCCAGTTTTGCACTCTCAGCCGCCTGAGAAGGAGGAAAAGCAGCAAAGAGGATCGAGGTGGGGGGAACAGTCTGCTCTGTAGAGGACAGAGGTCTCCATCACTGAACTTCATTAACTGAGGTTTGAGGAATTCGGTTAACTGACATCCGAGGTGCAAAGCTGATTTCAGTACACTCTGATTTTTGAAATAAAAATACTTTTGAGAAACAAACTATGAAATAACATTCATAAGCAGGGGAAATGCCAGACACAATAGATGTAATTTGATGGAGACCTAGCTTTTTTTTTTCTTTTTTTTTTTTTTAGGAAATAATGTCTACAGAGCTTGGTTAGAACAGGACAGAATGACAGTGGTCTTAATTTTTGGTTTCTTAAAAAAAATACGCTTTTTTTTGGACAACATTTGATCAGAATTCACAATAGAAAGTAATAATTAGGAAGACTCTTGCCCCACTGGAAGTCATAATAAGGTCAGGAAAATTCACCAAACTTGACTGGGAATATTTATCCCTTGACAAGCAGAAAGGGGATCATAAAAAGACCTGGAGTCTGACTTGGTGTTCATTTTTCCTGCCTCTTAGGCATTTCAAGTTGCTGATGATCCAGTCTTAGCTTGTTAAGGATAAAGCCTCATAGAAAAAGAAGGGCTAGGGCTGTTTAGGGCCTGAAGAGCATCCTTAGGCTAAATTGCCATTCACCAGCTTTCACACAATTTGTTAAGCACATAGTGCCTTTGTTATGGGAACAGTAGTGGTACTGCCCAGCGAGTAGAGAGGAGAGAACTGAAAGCCAGGAGATGTAAGTGGTACTGCCCAGCGAGTAGAGAGGAGAGGACTGCTGTTTTCTTTACTGTGCTGCTAAATAGCTCTGTGACTGTGGGTCAAACCAATTCTTTTCCTGCACCTCAAGTCCTGTAAGCCTGATTCTCCTGACGTTTGTAACAAACTCACAGCATTATCTCTGCAGCAATAGCAGTAAAATTACTTTTTACCCCATCTTCTGTGAGTGTGCAGACATTTCAGAGCTCCATTGGTACTGGGGCTGAAGGTGTTGGCTCTACTGATACAGACACTCTTTGACGTCCATGAACGCAGGGTGCTTTTGAGTTGATCTTTTCAGAGAAACACAACAGCAGTATGAAGCATTAGGATTTTTTTTTTTCCTATTTGCCATTTGTCTGCCCATTTGCTTTAGCCTTGCCTTCACAATTTAGCAACTCGATTTGCAACTGAAATTCAAAAACTTAGGGAGGGAGGTTGCTGGACCGGAGTGTGGAGCAGAGCTGACCTTGAGTCAGACACGCCAGCTCTGCAGAGAGCATACAAATGTGTTACACTGTATAATATGCAGAAAGGTCTTGAGGTCTCTCCCCTCTCTTTAAACATCAAAGATGGGATAATGTGTTTTCATCCTTCGACATTAAACATTCTGTTACAGTCTTGGCAAAGGCGGAGAATTTTCTCTGGGATCCGCTGCCACAGGAGGTCATGGAGTCAGAGTACGGCTGGATTTGAAAATAGAGAGGAATAATTTTGTGACCAGTAATAAAATGTGTAGCTACACATGCTAAATAATGATAGGGCCATAACCTGAATGCAGAGAGAGTTAGGGAGCAATTGCCCTCCATGCCATGTGGAAGCATGGCACACATAAGCTGGTGGATTTGGAGGGTGAAGAAAGTGGGTCTTGAGGTAGCAGATAAATCAGGCTTGATAGGCAAGGCCTCTTCTATTTTCTGAGAATATTTGTCTCAAACTGGGAAAGTGGAAAGTTAAGAGGTCCTAGTAAAGAGTTTCTATGCAGATCTGCCTGGGGACACAAATCGTTTTTGTAAGAGGGGGAGAACATTTCATGGGGGTGGACTGAAGGTTGGATTCCTTTTTGTGGATTTATAACAACTTTGAAATGCTCACTATTGATTCTGTTTGTTAGAAATCAGGAGGTGGAACTGAAATCTCAGCTTTACAACTTCTATGAAAAAGTTTGACTGGCTTACATTCCTAACCAAAGAAGAGCTGTATGGAGAAATTATTTTTTCAGCAGAGAATGGGAATGAGACGGATAGATGGTGAAACAGAAATGTGGAACCGGTGTTTAAGGGAAGAGGGGCATCAGCAAAAGAGGTTGCTGCTCAATTTTGTAGAGGCATGAGGCTGTGTTCTAAAGAGGCAGCACTGGCTCCACCAGGCGCGTTGCTGAGCATGGCCAGGAGAGTGTTTTGCCGCTCGAGGGAGGGTGGTGACCGTAAGAGTGGGAGTGGACAGCGTTGATCTCTTGTTCCAAACCACATCCCAAGCGAAGCTTTTTCTATTGTTTTCCTTCCAGACCTGTTGGCAACAACTCCAGCTGCTTCATGCCCTGACATAATAGTGACCACATCTTCTCCTTGCACTCCAGTCAGTTTTTCTCCTGTCCGGTGGGATTCAGTACTAGATATTTTATCAATGTGATAGTGTTAGCATACATTTTTAGACTTTAATTTCTTGGAGGGCTGCCTCCAAGAGCTGTAACATTCTGTAATTGTTCGGCACACCTGTTTCCAAATACCTCAGTGTGAAACTATTTGTTTTTTCCTGTGAACAGACTATAGTACAAGTTCTGTTAAGTCTTTGACATCTAGCCAAAAAATACACCATTCATTTAAACTTGAGCATTAAAGGCTCTATTCACACACATACAAAAAAAAAAAGGATATTTCACACTTTTCCAACAGGATTTTAAATGGAAATGAGAGTGCATTAAAGTATCACCTAGTCCAGCATTGCAATAGGTAGCTATGGGATGATGTGTTGAAACTGAATGCAAAGAAGATGGAAGTAAATGAATATTATAGATAACATAACATTTCTGTATAGATTTAGAAAAATTGAGAACATGAAATATAAGGACAAGACTGTGGCTTTAAGCTTCTACCCATACTCAGGGAATACAAAGCAGAACAAAGTACCTTTTGATGGCAACTTCTAGAACCACCATAGCAGCTCACTGTCTGGGGAAGATGACACAATATTACCTTCCCATCACGAAGTAGGTCCTGCCATACAGGTTATAGAGTCACACTAGCATTTCCACTAAGTGCCAGGCTTGCTGTGCATCTAATGGAGTCCTCCTTTTACTCACCAGGGCTGCCTCAGAAAATTTCAATAAGTGAAATTATCCTATATGCATATTGGGAAGGTTTTAGATCCTCCCATGCAAAAGATTTCACTTAAACATAAGGTGGCTATTAGTAGTAGCAATACTCATAAAGTTATCCAGCCTTTTCCATATTCAATCATGCTATTTTGTTTTATCACCTCCTGATATAACAGAAGAAAAGCTATATCTGAGAGCATTACAATTAGTTTCCCCAATGTTAAGCATGCTGATGGCCCAAGGGCTCAAAAGGGGTTAAATACCTGCTTATATTTGCTCCTTCAATATAAAAAAAAAAGGTGAGCTAATTGGCTAGCAACATTGCTTAATTGCCGGAGTTATTAGTGCAGCAGAAGCTAAACCAGGTTGCATTGGAAATATGCTTGTTAAACACATGTATTTCTTCTGGCTGGGAGGATGACTATGTGTATATGATGCATATTTATATGTGCCCTGGAGCTCGTCCTCTTCCATAGGGGAGGTGTCTTGCAAGCCATCCTAAGCCTAGTTACTTCACCCTGGGGGAAGTAGTTTTTCCTCTATGTTCAGTAAACAGATTGATATTTCAGTCACTTCTTGAAGACATCAAAGGTAAAAGGCAGGAGGGGCTGCAGATCTTCTGTCTTCTTAGAGCACAGACACTCTACTGTTAGGTGCAAAGAGAGAACAATATATATAGCATCACTTGAAGTGACCTTTCCTTTAGGTTGAGAACAGAAAAAAAAAAAAAGAAAGACAAGAAAAGAAAAGGAGAGAATAAATGTAAAACCTCTGTGGAAAAATATTGAGTACACATCTCCGTTTACAGTCCGTGTTGAGCTTTGAGACTAAAATGGCTTCCCAACTGATTAGAAGTACCATGTATAATACACAAAACAAAAGGTGCCACAATCTGACAACTACATACTCCTTTCTCTATGCACAAAGCGAATCAGCTCGGGTTATGAGCCAGAAATGCAATTGAATAGCTCACCCTAATTTGAGCTTTATACTGTACAAATTTTTAGAATGACCCTAATAAATGTGTGCCTGGCAGCCAAATTTCATTCTAAGGTGTTAGTTAGGTCAGTATACCACCAAATATTGTGGCATAACCTCTCAAGATTATGGTTGCACCCCAAAATTTCAGCTCATATGACATATATTTTGAAAGTAGTATAGTTGGTTTTAATTGCAAAGAAAACCACATAGAATTTGAATTGAGTGTAACCAATGTGGAGTTGGGCTTTAAGAGAGATTAGAACGTATTTTGCATTTCTATCTCTGAGGTTTTAGCTCAGATGATCAGTACTTTAAAAATATCTTCATTGATAACGAGGTCACATCTTTTATAAGAAATTAGAGGGATGATCACAGACTTGTATAACATATTGCGCCTGGAGTTATTTTATGATACAAGAAGCTGGGGGAAGGGCAGATTTGAGGCATCATGCAATTATTTTCTTGACTAACCAAGAAGTCAAGCTCATGGAAAACATAAGAGGGAAACAAATTCAGAGGACTCAGGACGGTTTCCAAGCCAGCCCAGCATCCCTAACTTCACAGCCTATTTTGAATGGGTGCATTGCATGCGGCCATGGGATGCAGTTTATTTTTCATAACTCGTCCTGTTTCCATTTTTGCACCCAGGAAGGCCATGGGATGCAGTTTATTTTTCATAACTAATTCGTCCTGTTTCCATTTTTGCACCCAGGAGAGACTCAGATGCTAATAGAAAGTGCATTCTTATTAGGCCCAATGCACATATTCACTCTGTTCTGACATATTTTTTAACCCATCCTAAAATATTTTGAGGTTAGAAAATACAAACTGATTCCAAATAGAATGCATTTCAAATGCAAACTCATTCCAAATAGCATGCATTTCACAGCAGTGTTTATCAGGAACAGTCCTTCCCAAACAAATCTCCAGTAGGATGGAAACCATTTAGTAGTGATTAAAGCCAGATTGCATTCTGTAAAAGGGTCCTAGGGCTGCTTCTACAAAGTCAGTGAGAACACATAAGAGGAAAGCAGGAGTCTCTTAGATGTATCATGGCTCCAAGCCCCAAATGGTGCTGGAGATATTTCCTCAACCTCTGCTATGTATACCTCTGTTTTCTAAATACATGCAAAAAGTACAACTGGAAAGAACGTAGTTTTCTTAACAAGCACACTAAACTTTCGATTCTTTATATGGAAAAAAAAAAAAAAAAAAGAAAAGAAAAAGAAAAGAAAAAGTAAGACTCTTGAAAAGTTTTGGCATGAAGGTGATGAAAGCTGAAGTCATTTGTTTAGCGCCAGAACAGGTATGGTACTGCTCCAAGAATGTACCTCACTTCTGAGCTGGAAGGACCACCTGTAGGGATGAAAGGCCACTTCAGGACCCAGGTCCATTCAGTCCTTGGCTTCCCCACTGAGAGTTCCTATATGGGTGCCAGTTAGTGCCAGTCAAACTAGCAGTTTTATGATGTGGACAGACGTCCAGCAGGGACTTGACTGAGTTAATATTGTTTTAATAAAATTATTCTGGTATATAAAACTCTACTAAAACCTCACAGTGCTATGGAATCTGCACTTTGAGTTTTGATGCATCTGTGGAGAAATGAACATTAGCACAATAGGAAAAAAAGCTGCAGTCTGCTAAAAATCTATACAGCTTGGGATCAGATTTTTGCTCTATATCTTTATCAGATAAAACTTATATAAATGCAATATGTTTTTATACTGAAGCAGAGAATTTCTTATGGGAGAAAGGTCATTAAGTCATCCAGCCATTAGGAAATGACAATAACTTGTGATGCAGTAGAAGACAGGAAAAAAAGATGAAACAATAGAGAGAATGGGAAAAAAGATCCTTCCCAAACTCTAAAGCAATTGACATGTATTCAACAGCATGGACATTGCTTGACTTCCATCAAAAATGAAAGTTGGTTATCAGAAAATGCCTTTCTGCTCTGTGATACACAGTTCAAAGCTATTCCAGCATTCTACTCAATTAGGTTAGCTTCCAGTAAGCATAAATAATAATATTCACCATTTTTCAATTTCCACTTACTGAATAAACAGTCATTCCTATGTCCCAGTGTGATGTGTGCATTCTTATATTCAGTAGGGAAACTGAGGCATATCAGTTTTTATTCGAAAGGGAAAAAAAATCATGGAGTAGAGTCAGAATTTAACGCTAATTTCTCTCCCCTAATTCTCTCTGAAAAGCAGCGATTAAAGCAACACAACAAGATTTGAGCATTTTCCTGTGATGACACTGAATTGATTTAAATTCCATTGTTCCAACTGGATGCTTGTACAACTTCAGTCAGATCACCAAATTTAGCCCTGCTGTGAGCTTGTGCAACTCCCACATAAGTCACTGGGAGTTATGGCTGGGTTATACCAGGCCTAGACTTGGCACCGAGAAAACATCCCTCATGATAATGGAGCGAACTGATTTCAAGTGAATGCTAAAAATTCCTGGCAAAGTAATGTTTCTCTCCTCCTGCCAAGCGTCATCAACATTATTTTTTTGGGTGGATTCAAATCTCTGAGAGCAGAGTTTTCCATTACACGTTCCTAATTGTTAAAAATTGGGCCTGCTATAATACTTGAGAACTAGTCTGTTTAGTTGTACTTGTTACCATAACACCAGGGTGAAATACTGCTTTTCTCTCAGCTGGTTAAGCCGCAGAATACAGTAGCAGCCATCCTAGCGATGTCAAGGCATTAGACGGAGGCAAAGCAATCCGCAGTCAACAGAATGAATGGAACAATTCACACTGTTGTACATAGATATAGAGGTTAAACCCAAACACATGAAAAAGTGATGCTGGAAGCACTTGGGAACAGCTGGGCCAGATGAATAACTCAATTGGATGCCATGAGGAACAAATTAAACAACTGACTGGAGACCAGGCTGCTCCTGTGACAGACACTTTAATCAGGAAGTCAAAAGCTGATTGACAAGATGAAAAGCTGGATGACATGAAAAATGGAAACAGAAGGAACAACACAAGAAAAGGGCACCCTGGGTCAGCATGCTGACAAAAATAATCAAGTACGACAGGCCATAATCCAATCTTCGAATGTTTGGCATGGTGCTAGTTATGAGAGTCTGCAGCCAAGAGGAAAGAAAACTATTATTAAGTGAAGGAAATTATCTGCCTTTCTAGAACTCACTAGTATGTGTTCATCAGAGATTCTCTTCCTACCCACAACACGTTATAGATATATACTAGAAATAACGTATGTTGAATAATATGAAATAAAATTTAAATAAATCATTTACGTAGAAATAAAGTACTTTTGCAGCAATATTAAAGTAAGTCATTGCTTTTTCAAGAATCTACAGCTAAACAGGTGTTGACACTGAGTAGGTGTGAAAAGTGAAGACTACCACAGTATATGGGCTTTTTTTTTTCTACAGCTGAATGTAAAGCTATTGCTTTCAAGTTTTCTATAGGAAACTGATCTGACTAGACTTTGAGACTGGCTGTGTCTGGTGCTGTATTTGCAAAATGGAGGGAAATTCAAAATGCCCCGATTGTGTTCATTTTGCAAGATGCTCTGCACATGCAGTTTGGTTACGTGCCTCCCCAAGACCAAGGGGCAACTGAAGGCAGAATTTAGCCTTTCACTGACTCAAGACCCAGAAGAAGGGCATCCTGAAGTTAGTGTCCTAAGTTCATAATTTGATACCTAAAAGCGTAGCTTGTTTTTTCCAGAAGTGCTGAATAGATTGTGCCAAAGAGCAATTTCCAGGTGCTGCTACTTCTGGAAATCAGGTTACCTGGGAACCCTGTTTTGTGCATCTCCCGCCTCCATGTCCCACACCACCCCCCAAGCTGTAGAAGGTTTGTGTTCATTGCTCTAAGGGGGATGCGAAACCAGATTCTGCTGTGAACACAGTAAATCCCAATGAGTTTACATCAGCATGAGAGGAGTCTTTGGTGACAACTTCAGCGCAACTTCTTCCAACAGCAGGATAGAGAGGGCTTTCCTGAAGGAATATTGGATCTCGAATTTTAATGTTGAAAACAGGGAATAAGAAGTAGGGTCAGGTGGCCTGGGCAAGCAGAACTTCTGTCCCTCATGTACTCATGTGCATCATTGTACATAAAGAGTTGTCTATATTGGCAAATAAAGAAGCATTACCTTCAGCAGGGCATGCCTTGCTAGGATCTCTTTTATTGTGGTTTCAGCTTCTTATCTTTGTTCAAAGGGATGTAATATGTTGTCTCCTAACTGAGCTAAAGACAGTTTTTTGTTACTGAAGTACATCTCCCTCTTTTAAAGAACAATATTAGAACAATACTCTGAATGTCAGGCTGAATCTGGAGCGCTTTCTGCTACAAAGAAACTTACCAGTGAAAAAAAAAAAAGCCGCCACCACCACCTAAAAAAAGGTAAAAAAAGAAAAATTCTGGTTTGGAGATTGATTTACATAAAGGTCTTTTTCTCTGATCTGCTTCCCCCTTTTCTTGCCTATTTGTTTGGGATTTTTGTTACAGTTTTGTGGCTTTTTGTGTCTCTACCTTTTCCTTTACTTCCCTCTCTTCAACACTGGTCTTCTGTTTCAGTGACAGCACGGACCCAGGACCTGGATTTACCAGTTGCCTGTTTGTTTTCCTAAACAATAGCAACAATCGCCAGAACAACAAACCCTCTGCTGATACTGAGCCCTGACCAGGTTGATGTTTACCACAAACAGTGGCGTAAAACTTCCTGGAAGTCCCAAACCTGCTGTTGAAAGCGAAAAAATGGATGCTTCAGAGGGTGTGGTAGTTTAAATGTTTCTATTTTCTTCCTTTAGCTTTGTCTGCTCTTGCCCTGGTATCTGCCTTTGTGATGTCTTTCTTTAAGGCTTTTTATTCTTGCTTTTCCTGTAATGTGTTGCAGAGGCAGGACATGCTGTGCTCTCCTCGAGGAACTTTGTATTTGTTCTTTTCTTGTTTTGCTGCTCTCTTACTTGAAGATAAAGGTCATCCTGACAGGAAGCATGGTATATGCGTGCTGCTGGTGTTGGTAAAACTTACGATAAATGAGCTTTGTTCTTGATTTAAATTCTGGTAGACAGATGTTTCTGTTTTAAAGGGTCCCACTGTACTTGAGAAAAGTTGGGGGTTTTTTATATCCTTTCTGCGTGAAGAAATTAAAGACTATTCATACACACAGGGAGTGAATAAGCTGTTTGCCTCTACACACAGATCCGACAGCGTATGGACACGGTGTAGAAGGGACTGTGATACGTTGCGCTATATCTGCCCTGACTTAAAGATGAGGAGGGTGAAAGAAGACTGTAGGAAGGCTCTTGAAAGCAAAGTTTATCAGCCTATAGCATATCCTTGTGAGATAAGAACTGCAAATGTCTGAACAAATAGTACATAAAATTATTTTGACCAAGGGTCTGGTAAATTCAGGCTGTAGTACAAATTATTCCATTTGCTGGGCAGGGGGCAGAATGTCAAGCTCCCATTTCATACAGTTATAGGGTTATGAGTCCCGTAGCCTGAATCAGCATGAAATTTGCATTTTAAAAAGCGAAGTGGCAGGTTTGCGTGTAGGTATGTATATGTGTGCATGCATGTGTGCCTGAGAGGTAAAGACGGAAGTTATCTGTTTGTAAAGATTTTCTGAAGATTCATCCAGGGCTCACTCACAAGAAAGAAATGTTCCTGACTATGATGAGTTCAGATTAGGTCAGACAGCTGTTTTTTCCCAGTTAAAAAGAGCTTTTTTATACAGGTGCTACATTCCAGAATTTTTAGTTTATGAATAGTTTTATTCGATGAAAGTGAGTACGTTCTCAGTATATTATATTTTAAAGTAATTTCCAAAAAAAAGAGGAGAGTTTTTATTAAATTTTTGGTGTATGATATATTTTCTAAAATGCACAATTCACGTACTTTTACAAATAAGCTGTATAAAGGGACGTAGATCCAAGGACAACCCAGGCTTAGTCCAGAATGAAAGCCTTGCAAGGTGGCCCAAGTGCAACATTAGGACCAGAGAAATGACCCGGAGCCAGGGGACAAACCAGTGCTGAGAGGACACAGTCTGTGCTGGGCTCAGATTATCACCAAGCTTGCAACCAGCTGTGTTGCCAGTGTGCCACCAGCATTCACACAATGAGCAGGTGAAAATGTGATGGTCAGGGAAGAGATGAGGTGTCAGAGCAGCGCAACCCTCCACATCTTTCCTTTGATTTACAGGTGTTAGGGGCAGGATCACCAAGTCTAACTTGGCCGATGCGTAATGAAAAATGCTCTAGAGAGCGACATTCACTGAAACGAAAAAAAAAAAAGAGTATTATCCTCTAAGTGCAGAGTTACTGTCTGATATTTTAAGGTCTTTTTTACGTTTTGAAAAATAAGCAAGGTGCAGTGGTCCATGTTAAGCAACGGATGGAGATCTTTTTGCAGTGGAGTTGTTAAAGCTGAAGTTTTATGTAATCATGTTTTATCACAAAAGATGTCTCTATAACTATCTATCTATAAATCTTTATTGGCATTAGGCAGTGTTGTTAACATCAACCATGAAGGATGTAGGAAGACATATGTTTTCCCCCCTAATAAAACACAGACACCTCTTTGTTAGATCCTATTCATAGCAGGTCTGATTCATAGCTCTCACCCAGCTTAGAAACAGAATAGAAAGTGTGTGCTATCAAAGCTAAAAGAAATACAGGGGGCCATTGACCTAGCAGCTTGTTCAGGATCTCCTTTATACAGTTTTTTGGGTTTGTTTGTTTTTTTTAAGGAAGTTAACTACCTGATTGGGTGTCTGGCCACCAGTTTTAAGTTTTCAGAGAGTGACCAGTACTCAGCCCCTGCTTCTAGCTTTGGTTCTCTAGTCTAGATACTCTGGCAGGAGCATTCCCTACTGCTTTCCTTCTGAGAATGGGCATCTATGTTTTGGCTACCACACTATCTGGCCTGGGTGTCTGCTGTAGTGCCCTGCACCACCATCACAATTGCTTACGTGCTGGATGTCCCAGAACCTCCAAAAGGCATGAGCTTTCTGAGACAGGCTCCCTTAACCAGAATAAAGTAGGTATAAGGAAACAAAATCTGCAGATTTTGCCGAACAGTCATGTGGATTGCTTACTCTGGTTTTGGTAATGCAAGAAATATATTCATGCTTATGCTTCAAGACCTCTGGTCCTGCAACATGATGGGGTATTCGTTAAGCTGAAGCTAGCACTGCTGAGGTGCCTTCATTTTCTGTGGCAATCCAATATTTGCTGATTGAGGGACCTTGCTTTTATGTTTTGGGTACTTGACTTGAAAGTCTGCTTTTATACTGTTAACTTTTATGTCCATCTTGCATGGATTTTGTCCTGTGAGGCATTTATTTTAAAGCCACAGTCACCACTTGATATGTTTGTTCTACTCTTAGTAGCTATCACAAATACATAATAACTAGTCCACTGCCCAAAGGGCTCTCAGTAATGACATTCGGTTGTTCCTGCCTTACCCATATATGTATGTCCACACTAGGTCAAAGACTAGATAATTTTCAGACTGTCAACTTCATATCAGCCATGATTCATAAGCTTCATGATTACAGATACTCCTCCCTAAAATATTGTAACCACTATGAAATAATTTTGAAACTCCTAGCAACATTATCACTTCAGTTTTCCTCTGAACTCGCCCATCTGCTTATTAGCTAGACACAGATCTGCCTAGCTTGAGAAATCGAAGAAAACGAAGAAAGTATGGTCCAGAATTTAGGACTCTGCCAGGCTTAAAAGACAGGCCTTTAGCAGGTAACTTTGAGTTGGTTGCAGAAAAGAGCTCAGGCATCATAGCATCCAACGCTTAGTCAATGTAAATGGCATCTACAGTTCTGCATTAGGTTCCTGCACAGCCCATGCCGTACTGCCCATACACTATGGGAGGGGAGTTAGGTGTTTGAGGATGAGAACCATAAACGTCAGCTCAGGGGGAGAGGCTGCCTGGCAGGTACTCCACTGAGGAGGAGCCATGGGGGTGAGAACACCATCCCTTCTTGGCCTGGAGGCGCTCAGCCCGCTGAGCTCTAACCACCAGGTTACAGCGAACTGCAGGGCTTGAAATGCTCCTATCAAAAATGTTTTACTTGGGTTGGAATAATTAAATGTTAATTGGCCAGAGAAAGTGAGAGTGAGAGTATAAGTATGACTTCATAGTCCAGTAATTATGACACCCCCTGAAGAGGAGGTTAGAGGAAGAAATCTGGATCCCAGTCCCCGCTTTAATGACTGTTTTACATTTTCTTTATGTACGTGTGTATATATGTAATATAAAGTGTATTGATCTAATATGGTATAATCTAATGATATAACATTAAATAGCCATTAGAGAAGAGACAAAACTAAGGTCTCCCCCCTTGGGGAATGCTTTAATCACAAGTCAGTGGAGTCATGCTTATTCTCTCAACTGTACTCTCTCCTGCCCAATGAATACTTCATTAGTCTGAGCACACTGGAACCACTTCAAAAGAGGTTTGCAACACCCTCCTTCTGTATACAATGTGATTCCATGGTTAGAGAATTCACAGTGGGAGATGTGGGCTCAAATCATAGAATCATAGAATCATTCAGGTTGGAAAAGACCCTTGTGATCATAGAGTCCAACCATCAACCCTACTCGACAAAGGTCTCCCCTAAATCTTCCCAAACAGAGAGTAGAATTAAATCTGAACCTACTAAAGCCTTAGTGGATGCCCTCAAGTTACCCCATAGTTACGAGGTGTTTGGGGAAAGGTCAGGCAGGGTTTTCTTCTGGACCTTCTTTGACGGTTGTGTGGGAAGGCTCAATCCAAAAGGAGTGCTCCCAGTTCAAACCCCAATGGGCAGTGGAAGAGAAAGTCCTTCAGCACTTGATCCTGTAGCAGGCCTGAAGTCCTGGGCAAGCCTAAAGCAGACTTTCAAACACTTAGTAAGGTTGCTGGGAAAAAAACGTAGTCACTCTGCGTGCCTTTCAACTGCATAAGGACTAGTAGTCAACGGGAGATTTTGTGGACAGAGACTTCATCATTCACAGAAGCAATGAGGCAAGATTTAAGCAGCTAGATCCTGCTGAAAGTCTGCCATTACGCCATGGACAGACATTAATTTAGCGAACAACTGTGTGCTTTAACAAATTGCCATCATTCACCTGTTTGCTTTTCCCCTTTGCCAGTATTGCTATCCTCATTAGCTTCTGTGAACACTTCTTAACCTGGAACCCGCAAAAATTCCGCTTATGGAGCTTTAAGTAGTGGTTTTGAGTAGTGTGACTGAGCTTAAGTACCACAGGAGGTGTGAACAACCAGTTGGCCAGTAGTAACTTTTGGGTTTGGTATGTTTGAGAGGAGCTAGGGCATGGTACCCGAATTTGGAAGACGCTGTCTGCCTTGAGCCTTATTATATCTCTAAGTTCTTCATTTGCAGAACGGGATAACTGGTCTTTCTGATTTATTTTACATTTTATAGGTGCTAGAATAAATGCACTGAGACTTTTATAGTATTAATAGAGACTAGGTTTTGGGACAAAAATGGATAATAATATTGTTCAAACTGCTGTGGACGGACACATTTTTTATTGGGAAAGGCTTTGTATTTTGCAAAATCTTGTGTCCCTCCATGTAGAATAGATCCAACACAGGCATCAGTAGGACTCCCCACCTAAATTGCCATTGTGGCTGAAAGGTTTAGTCTAGGAATCCCTCCTGAGAAGCTAAAAATAGCTCGGTATATTGCTGCTTCTACCACAGTGCCTGCTTACTGCCAGCTGAGCTGCAAACAGGTATCCAGTGAAACCAGGAACATGGGAACTGCCTGTTTCTGATGGGCTCCCAAGGACCACCAAATGACTGAGATTTTCAGTCACTTTGAACTACTACCAGCAAATGTGGAGAAGCTATCTGGCAGAGCTGCTCTGGAAGAGCTTCCCCAGCAAATGTGCTATGCTGAACTAGGCCTGTCTTTCTTCCAGGATAATGACTCTACCTGAAGAGCTAAATATAGCAGAATAGATGTGTAGTCTCAGGAACCCTTTAAAGTCAAGGTCCTAAATGAAAAAAATCTCTCCCTCTCTGAATTTATTTTGAATAGACACATCCTTTCATTAAAATCAAGAAGCTTGTGGCCATTGATTTCAATGAAGGGTCTCGTGTTTTGCCTATTTTATGAATTAGCAGCAGCAAAAAATTCTGGCTGGTGGTTACAGAAAATGTTACAGACTGTAAAACAGAGTCCAGTCCTGAATTATTTTAGGCTTTTGCTGTGATTATTTTATAGTCTTTCAATCTTGAGTAGAACTGGCTGAAACACATGGCAGAAGGGTGAGATAAGAAATACGCCAAAGGTGATATGAATGCTGGGTTAACAACCTCCCTCGAAAAGCTGCCTTTGATACATTCGCTGCATCTTCTCTATACAAAGGACTGCCTCATTCCTGTTTTCCTTGCAGTAGCTGAGAAATTTGTATTTTTTAAGTTAAAGAATTCAGAATATGTTTCTGCATTTGGAGGACCAAGTTGAGATACTTTGGGCCTGATTTTGAAAGAGGTTGAGACCTCCTGGGACCCTGCTATTGTGTGCGAGCAGTGGGTGCTGAAGCCCCCAAGAGAGAATTCATAGAATGATTCAGGTTGGAAGGGACCTCAAAGATTATCGAGTTCCAACCACCCTGCTTGTTCTTTGAGCTCTTACCTCTGCACAAACATCTACTGAAACGATAATATTACAAATCCATTGTAACTTCTGAGAATTTTGTAACAGACAGAAAAATTAAAGAATTGCTTAATAAAATCAGGCCCAACTTCTATACTACTTTACTCTCAAAAGTGTTCTGAACACACAAGGAAGATGAAACTGCTTTAGTCCTAGTTCTGGGAAGATAGTTCTTAATTATCCATTGCAATGGAGTCGCCATCGAATTAGATCAGAGAAAAGTAACACTACATAACTTAGGAGAATGAATATAAGATTTAAATTACAGAGGCAGTGAGTGTGGGAAGGCAAAGGAAATGACCTGAAGTGGAATTTTGGCCAGGACAGCTTAAACTAACAGTCCTTTTCTTGTGAAAAAATACCGCAAGGTCTTATAATTACCATTGTTGGGAGGAGGGTGATGGGATGAAGTGCTCATAGTTTTGTGCCTGTTCCAAATTAAGGCCCATCCAGCTCTCTTAGCTTTATGCCAGGGCAATGGCTCAGTACTGACTCAGGCACCATGGCATCAGCCAGCGCTCGAGGCTCTATATGCCAGCCTGGCAGGCAGTTCCCTCTTGCTTCAAACTGTCAACAAGAAATATGCGTTACCATGCTCGAAAAGTTTTTTGCAGAAAAATCACAAGTAGCGCAACACCCGTGGGGAATGTAGCTTAACCACAAGATGTGGGGCACCAGCTGTGAGGGACAAAGGTGCCAGGGCAGAGGCTGTAGCTGGGAAAGGCTGCTGTGGGACCTTTAATTCCCTTGGCGACCGCCTGACGCTGCACCTATGACATTTTTGTGACATGAGAAATATGTCAGGAGTGGTAGAGTGGACCAGTGAATGTTTTACCTCTTCTGGCAGGGCTGGAGAAGTGTTGCTGCCCTGGGCTTCCAGAAGAAAACTTTGGCCAAGGTTTTGGCTCAAGGAGAAGTTCCTGCTTGTCAATGCAGCCCGGTTCTGTATGCCTGTGAGGGAATATTTACGAAAACAACAGTTCAGCAGTTTTCCAGTTACAGGATGGTCTAAAAGTTACCTAAGCACTTCAAGAAGCTTTCTGAACTTGACCAGCTACACAAGGCCTATTTTTCCTGTGTGCTTCTTAACACTAATTTAGCAATTGATTAGTTCATCAGATAGTACGGTCCCATATAGGCGTTCTTAAACATTTTCTTCATGTGAACCACCCCTACCAGACAAAAATGTACAAGCCACTTCCTCCCACAGCAGTTGTTTACATGGAAAAGGAACATTAGGAAAGTATTCAAGGTATTTTTAGCTGCCTTTTAATACAGTTTAGAAGCTGGAAACAAGGAGCGCTGTGGTCTCGCTATACGGTGCTGTGAGCTGATGTATAGCCATGCAGCTGCAAGTAGGCGGAGATGGCCAAGATCCTTGGGCAAGTCTCATCTCCAGTTATTCACCAGCAAAGCAGTTTCCAAGCGGTGAGGCAGCTCACCAGGGAAGGGTGAGCACACTGCCGCGGGGGCGCAGGGCAGGACCCTGCTGCTGGGATGAGCCTGGGTCTCGCCCACGGCTCCCCGAGGGGGACCAGGGTGCCGACTCGCCCAAGCAGCTCTGGAGGGTGTTACCATGTTCTGGGTGGGCGCATTGGGTCTGGCTCAGCTCTGGAGCCGTTGGAGCAGACCACATATCTGGCAGGAGTGGAAAGGAGGTGACGAGCATCCATGGGAGGAGGGGAAAGGCAGCAGCAGTGGCATCTTCAGAGCATATGAGGAAGGGCAGAGGGTTGGAGCAAGCAAGCCATACAGTTTTTTCCAAGTGAGGCCCAGCCACAGATCACTCATCTGCACATAATTCATATTATTGATGATTAGCTGTAGCAAAATCATGCAGATTTCTCTAGTAAACGTAAGTGATCTGAATATATACATGGAGAAAAGAGGTCCACGAGAAATACTAAGATTCTTTCCAAAGCTAAAAATCTGATTTACGCGTTTATCTGGATGCGACTACCTACCTTCGCATCTTCCCCAACACTTCATCACCTCTAGAGTAAAACAGCAGAAGACACTAGAAGGGGAATAAAAGACCCTGCGGAAACTGAAATGGGTATTACATTGGCAAATGTAATTACCCATGCTGGAACTGACTCATGAGACTCATAAAGTGACTCATAAGGTGATTTTTCCAATTCTTACTAGAGCAGCGTGACATCCCTTTTACAAGGTGGCAAGCTCCAGCTGCATTGTTTCACATCCAGGCACGTTGTCGAAGGCAGTTAAAATTTTTAAGTTAGTTTCTGATGAGTTGGGAGGAGAGTTCGAAGTGATGATGGAGTAATCCCAATCGTTCACCCAACGTGTAGTGTTCTTTTGTTGTTGTTGTTGTTAAATCTTATGAGTTTTGAGATCAACGTCGAAGTTGGAGGAGGCTAAACTTTTTTTTTTTTTTTAATGTATGACAACACTGATAGAAGATGTAAGTGCATTTGTTTTTCTATTCTTCTCAAAGGCAGTACTTCAGGCAGCCTGACATTTAATCCACCCACATCAGACGTTACTGAGAGCATTGTCATGGTGCTATTTAAACATACTAGCACAGTCCAAGGGATTTTGATGCAAATAAAACTCACAAGCAATGTTACAATTTTCTAAACTGCCAACACCCCTCATTGTGAAACCAGATGTACCATAGGGTCTCGTCCCCAGCTTAGCTTTTGAGCTCTGCTAGGATAGCAGCATATGGAGGGTAATGTGCTCAAACACACCTGTCCTATTGCTTATAGGTACCGCTGCTGTGTTACACAGTGTATGAAACAGCAAAGCTTCGGTATCAAAATAGGCCTTCTATGAAAAGTGGAAAGTTTTACCTTCCAGTATCTGCACCTGTGGTCTTTTTTCATTCAATTCTTCTCTTGTTTTCAAAGTAAAAGTTGTTTTTAAAGGAAAAAGTGTGTTGCTTTTTCAAAATCAGATGAAGGCTGGAAAGCACTTGAAGGACAAGGTGTATACAAGGAGAAGTTTCTGGGGTTTTCTCTGTCAATAATTCCTGTAGAAGGGAAGCACAGTCTAGTGGCAGCTTTTATGTTAGAACAAGTACCTCGCTATTGTAAACCCTGGCGATGAAGTTATAGGAGTTGATAGATCAACAACTTTTATCAAGCTGCAACAGCTCTTTCCATGGCTGTCTGAAAATGCGATCAACATAAATTGGATAGGGAGGGTGGGATCACATATTCCAACAAGTTAGATTTGTCAGCCTGTAATGCACATAAATGACATAAAATATAATTGCTTTTGAATTTGGGCCCCTTCAGGCTTCATGTTGATTGAAGAAAAAAGAACCAGATGTTTCTTCAGCAGGAATCACAGAGGCAAGATAAATATTCTCTGGTCCATGACATTTTATAGAGTTTCCAAAAGAAACCAATTCATTATTTAATTATTGGGTGTGTTGATCATGTAAAATATAATTGGCCCGGAGCAAATAGCAGTACAACCCTGGGAGCTGGCTGTCTGAGCTTGTATAATACACTTTTGCCAACTTTTTTTTTCTGCTGTGAAAACATTGTAAGATGAATTAATGCTACTTAATCTTTCTTCCAGTGTTTCATAAATAAAAAAGGCCCAAAACATAGACTCTCCTCCTTTCTGATCACCACCTTGCACTAGCAAGTAACTTGGAGACAGAAGAGCTAGTAGCAAGCATAAATATTGTGATAGGAAACGATAGCTTTGTTTAACTAACATCACTCTAAAGAAAAAGCAATCTGTTTAAAACAGCCACATTTAATCCTCAGCTCTGTGAGGAATTCCTCACGGTACAGACAGCAAAGAACCAGTTCTTCCCCTGTCAGCAGCAGTGGGGTGGGTCTGGAAAAAGAAACGCAGTACAGGATTTACTGGGACACCGTGCAAATCTAGGTAATTGAACCAATTGCATTTATTTGAATTAGCAAGCTGACATAGAGTTTTCCTTCATGGTGTTTTATAAGCAAATAGACAAGAAATAATATGTAATTTCTTTAAATCAGCAGCTACTTAAATAATATCTGTTGTGTTCCAAGCTTTCTCTGTGCCTATGGATGTTCCTGCACTTAATCTGTGGTAGCTATTTTCCTGTTAAGGGGCAGGAAGTAATTGAAATGAGGATTGAAAGAAATTCATGACTCATGTCCTCATGATTCTTCCATCCTAGCTTTCTTTTGTGCTTGTTCAGCAGCTTCTGACATCTGGGAAAGGCACGCTACTTCCACTGGGTTTGCTATGATCAGGCAGACTGTGGGGGGAACCCCATTTGTAGCAGTCTCGTATTGTTGGGATCTTCTTTTCCTTGCCATCCCTGCCAGAAATGTCCTCTGTGCTCTTTCTTTTCCTGGTCTGAGTCAAATTGTTCCCTCACCTCTCTTCCAGTCTCCTCTCCAGATCCAGTGGTTCTTGTTGGATTAGATTTGATCTGTAATAAAGAAATGTGCAAAGCCACAGTGACCTAAAAATGAAACAACAATCCCTATCAAGGAAAGGATTGGCTTCTGGGCTCCCCCAAAGAAAGGCAGAAAATGTTGTCCACCTGGCTTTGCCTGCTTCGTGCCCACTCTAAAAATAACCTCACGGCTGAGTTTGGCAGTTCTAAGCTGAATAACCTTCCCAGAAAGTCAGATCTAGTTATTTATCTGTACCCAGAGCAAACTTGGGAGTTTTTCTCAAAGGACTTCAGCCAGGAGGAGGTTGAAGACAGGGGATTTAGACCAACTGGGATACTCAGCTACAATCTGAGGGCCACAACTGAGACCCTCAAAATCCCCATTTAATACTAGAATATACAACAATACTTTTCCCCCAATGCCTGGAGCCACGTACATAGATGGTAGATGCTTAAGGCCCAGATTTTCTAGTGGCTGATTTAGATTTGCTGCTTGCTCAGCAAATCTCATTGACAGGCACCTTGTTGGCCCCACCACCACCACTGAGCTGCTGAACCCCCCCAGGGTCAGGGCACCGAGAAGTTGGAGGGACTAACCCTGAACCTAAATCCCATTTGTGAACTGAGCCCTGGTACCCTCAGCTTACTCACGTGTGCCGTTCCTTCCCTTGTCTTTGTAACACAGGAGCCCCTTGGCTATGAATAGGCAAGTAAAATGTTTTCAGTGTAAGAGCTCTTTCAGGATGCATTAAAAAATGAAGTTCTGCCTTCCACAAGACTGAACTTTACTCCCCATCTAAAATAGCTTTCATTGGCCATGCAAATAAAACGTTTCCAGTGGAACAGCTTTTTCAGGACTTATAAACAAGATGGAAGCCTGCCTTCTAGATGGCTGAATTTTATTCTCCACCTAAAATGGCTATCATTGACTACATCATCTGCAGCTATATTGAGAAAGGAACTGCTCTCCATTTCACCCTATATATCATCTTACAGCGACATTTTCTTAGCTGGGAATTGCTTGGTGATTTGCCAGCAGACAAATCAGTGCAGGAAAGGGATAAATTGATCACATTCATCCAGCTCTGGAGGTAAAACCCAGATCTCAGCCAGAATCCTGCTCACATTAAAAACCTGCCTGTCCAACTGGTAAAAATGTGTCTGAGGAGCAAAGGATATGAAAGTGGGGTGGAGACAAAAATATAATTCATATTGCTATAGCTAATCTCCCTCCTTAAATTATAAGTCCAGCAGAAGATATTATTTATGAGTTTTGAGCAGTAGTTCATGGCACTGGGCCAATTTTCTTCTTTTCTACATATCCTTCTTCAGAAACCTCAAAGAAATGGCACTGAGTTTACTAACTAAATGTGTCTCTGTACAACTGGACAGTAGGCATAGAGCCAGGTAGAAATAATAGCTGTCTGGAGTAATTTAACTGAAAATGAAAGTGAGTTCGACCAGTCTGAGGATAAAAGAAAGGTATCAGGTTTAAAAACCATAGGTGGTGTTACCATTCACAAGTAGTAGTTTTTCAGTCAGGCTTTGGTCACTGAGATTCATTTAAATTAGGAAAAGGGGCAGTAATTTGAATGAGAATCTGCATCTCAAGTTTTAGCTGCACCTGGGCAACTTTCTGACAATTTGTGCTGATTCAAATCATCACTTTTAGTAATTAATGCTTCCAAGGGACTTTGCAAATGTAATTTCTTATTATTAGTCCTCTGCACAGTGGGTAAAACCCATTGAGTCCAACTGGTGTGCGATTACTCTGGGGAACAGCAAAGTTCAGTGCCTTGCCCGCAGACAACAGCAGAGGTGGTCCAAGAGCAGAGATATTTCTAGAAGGCAGCAATTCCTGGGCTTCACAGCTGTTGATGAAGCTTTACACAGTTTCAGCATCTGCAGTGTCCAAGTGTGGAAACTGAGGCACCGTGTGGGGAAACGTCAGGTTTAAAACTGCTGCCGTCCAGCAACAGAGCCAGGCCAAGAGCCGAGCGTGGGGTTCCCAAATCTCAGCAACAGTACCCTGTCAGCATTTCTTTTTGAAACTCCTAACAGATCGATATGCTAACAGATCAATGTGCTCTTTGGAGAAAGTTCAGCCTACAAGATTTGCACGGTCTCTGCAAAGCTTTGTATCTCATGCTTTCGCAGTAGTCGGAGGAGCAGGGATTTTCCCACCGTTAAAAGGTTTATTTGTGAAACAGCCTGTTGGAAATAACAGTTCTGGTTCTTCAGCTTGCTGCTGCTGCTGGTGTGGGGGTTAGCTGTAACCCTCCTGGCACCAGGGAGGTTTTGATGCTGTACTCTCACCGTAACACAGCCCGGGATCAGGCCCCAGCACACTCAGTAAAACAAACTGATAACAACTATCAAATCGACACGGCTCCACTTGAACAAATTAAGCAAGGAATCTATTTGAACTTGGAATTAAAAGAAGATATTAAAACATTCCCTCTGGTATTTTTATTTTGTTTACTCATGAGACCTGGCTCATGCCCCTCCGACTCGCGCTGAGTCCATATTTGGAGAACTCTGCACTCGTTAGCATACTTACACTCAGGCAAATTTTAGAGAATTTTTTTTTGTATACACAGTGAGCTTTTCTTATGATTTTTCTTTTTTTCTTAAACAACTTAAATCAGAAGGTTGCCCCTTTCATTTTGCTATCAAAACATGACCAAAAAGGGCTCTAACTGCTTTCTTCAATTGAAGCAAACGTTTCTCCAGTACTTGTTATTGCTCCCTGGCCACCACATCCCATCCTGCGTCTCCTCTCGGAAGGGAGACACCCACGCTGCCCTCAAGCTGCAGCATGGTGGGGGAACCTCAAAAGTGTGAATTTGGGTTGGTTCAAAGGAACAGCTTGCGGTCTGGATGCTCCAGTGAGATGCAGTCCAGTGGGGACAGGCTGCAGGTCTCCTGGGAAGATGCTGAGAACCTCAGCATCCAGGATGTCCTGTTAAGGCCCAAGGGGTGGCTGTCCCCAGAGCCTCTGCTCTTACCCAGCGACAAACCTCTCCATGTGCAAGAAAGGAAAACTAACAATTCTGTTGGCTTTTTTGCTCTGGTGTGATGGCACATTCTGTAGCTTCGGTGTTATGGCTATTAATGCCTCCTGCAAACCACTCCCACCTGTTAAAGATACCCCAACTGTATTCAACCCAGATAAATGTAAGATATAAATCAATAGCATTCCTTAAGTGGCAGGCAAACGACTTAATGTGGGTCTATATTTAGGACCATTGCGACTGCAGTGCCAGGTTGGCAGGTAGGGAAGTCACGGGCCCCATCACCCGCCACCTCCACAGACATCTGCCCAGCCTGCCTCCTCTCTGGTGGAGGAAAACAAAAAAGAGGTTTTGGGGATGCAGCGGTCAGACGTTGCTCAGGAGTGAGCTGACCTTTGACGGCAGCCAGCACCCGCCTCTCACGCCCATGTGCAGGACAAAGGGCCATTCAAGCAGGAAAGACCTGCACGTCTCCAGCCAGGAGATGGATGAGCTGAAGCCCCAGCAGCCCCAGTGTAAAATCCTGCCCATCACTGGTATGCAAGGCCCTGGAGGAGGAGGGCGTTGTGCTAGGCAGCTGGCAGAGGTGCTTACTTTGTCCTGTGGGGCATCAAAAGTCTGCACCCAGGTGCCACTTGGGTGAGGCAGAAGGGAAAGGGGCAGGCATGAGCTGATTCCCTCTCCAGATACCCAAGGAGCCTTGATACAGCATGGGATACGGGCACATCTCATTGAGATGTCTGTTCACAGGAATTGCCCTGGAACTTAGGTTCCCATAGCAAGATTTTAACGTCTCCTCAACCCTTGCTTGGCTGACAGTAACCTCAGGCATAGACCTGGAGGTATCTCCCTTTTCACCATTGACCTTCGAGTGTCCACATCCCGCTTCTGCTCGGGCCCAGAGGCTCCTGAGGTGGGACTGGTCTGGCCCACTTACTGTCTAGCTCATTCTCAAACTGAGTATATAGCGCAGGTGTGTGCAGACAGGCAAGTGGCCAGAGGGGCAAGTTGGGTGCAGACCACGGCCGTGGAGGGTGTTCTCTCATCAAATGCCAGTAAATAAGATGCCGTCCCTCTTCCTCTTTCCACTGCCTGGGTTAGGAGCTAGAGCACTCAGGCATGGTGTGGGAAACTTATTTTCATTTTCGGTCTTATTCTTAAGGGATTTGAGCCCACGGTTCCTGCTTCTGAGGAGAGGTCCTGACTTATTATCAGGGGCACATCTGTGGGCAGTTTAAAGCTAGTCAGGGAATAATAAACATAAAAATAACTGGGAAACAGAGCATGCCTCTGAATAAGCATCGTACAATACATATGGTTTTGTATATATCTATCAAAAAGAATAAGACTAGATACAAGAATGTAGCCTAAAGGTTAGGACATTTGGCTGGAAGGAACAAGTCCTGTTTCCAGGAATAGTTCTTTACTTTAATCAATATTAGATAAATCATTATTGGAGAAATGCTGATACAGTCATTGGAGTAGGGGGCTGCAATCCAGAAGCTTCTGTCCGATTGTCTAAAGGGTTGAAATCCTTCCTTTCTCTTACCGTGTGACCCAATGGATCTACAGTTGCAGAGAACAGTAGGACAACTCCAGCAAGACAGGGCTGCTGAGTTTTTCTCATTCCCAAATATCCTTTAGCCTCGTAGTCAGAGCTCACTCTGCCCGTAGAGGTGCAAGCCCCTCAAATCTCCAGGCAAGAGGCTGTAGGCATCTGCCCCAGCTTCTCTTTTCCCAGTCTAATCACTAAATGGAGATGACACTTCACTCTATTAACACTGTCTCCCCTGGCCCCTTTTTTTGGACGAGCAGAGCTCCAGGTTGTGAGTCGGGAACGTGTGTTACTGCCCGCTGCCTGCCCCACACAGTGACCCCAAAGCAGCTCTGGGTGTAGCTGGTCTGTTGGTACTGGGAGAAGAAAGGTGAGTCCTGTAACCGGCTACATTCTCCTGCGGTGTGTCCGGTCTCCCTGGTCTCCCATCTCCTTTGAGAATATTTTCTGAAAAGTTCCACGTATTGCCTAAAGCAAAATTTGACCTCCAGATTTTTTCTATTGTTCAGCTTAATTCTTTTCTACAGGGAAGAGGAGTATGCACGACTATCAGAAGAAAATAATTTTTAAAAATTATTTACAGATTGAGAAATTTTAAACTGTTAGGTACAGGGGAGCTGTTCACTTAAGTGGTTCAACTACATGTGAATATACATACAAGCAAGCCACCTCATCCATATTGTTAGTATAAGGTAGTGTTACACTTAGTCCAAGTAAAGAATGTGCATATTGTATTTTCAGATGTGTTTTAATAGACTTTACAGCTGAGATTGTTATAGCCTGGACGAATTGTTTAATTTGGTACTTACATATTGTCATTACAGTAGTCTCTGATTGCCTCACAATTTTGTGTGTGTTTTTTACTCATGTTCTTCTTTTTGTTCTGCAGAAAGCGTTTATGACTTCTTATTAGACTCATAAAGTTTCCCTTAACCCAGCCCACTGCAGTCAAGAAGGAAAACGTCTGTAGTATTCCTATCCTGCAGTTTGGGAGCAGGGATGGAGAGACGCTATATTCTGTCCAGTGTCATAAAGTTTCTGACAGAGCAGGGCATGAATTCAGCTCTTTTGAGTTTATACTTCTCTACTAGGGTAAGCTGAGCCATTTTCTTTTTTCCCCCTTACAGCTTTTTTTCTGTGATTTGTAGAAAATCTGATTATTATTTCTTAATATTATTAATCGAGTGTTCTGAATAACTTGATAGGTATTGTTTCTACAGAATTTAAAATAGTGTAAATGACTTGGAAAAATAGAAATGGCAAAAGAGCATGAAGATGATGAGGTAGATCCAAAACTTGTCATCCTGGCTGCCTCTGGAGCGCGTGAAAAAGCGGCAACTGGAAGATGCTTTTTTTCACAGCCTGGCATCTGAATGTCATCAAAAGAGGAATGGAAGAAATTAGAGAAGGGGATAAATTCCCGCTGCTACATTCTTCCTTTGTTTCCTTCTCGTTGAAAGCAGGACAGGACTGTAAGGGAAAAAATTATGATGAGAGTGGAAAAGAGTTAAAACCACCAGCAAAAGCCTTCCTTCTCTGCTTGCTCCATTTCCCGCCACTTTGATCTTTTCTCTCTCAGAGCAGTGCAGAGAAATATGTCCCAGTGAAAACTTTTAGCACACAATCACTAGTGTAGGAGAAAGAAAAGTTTATTGTGTTATCCTACTGAATCAGTACAAGATTGAACTTGTCTTTTGCCTAGTGCCTTTGCCAGGGAAATTTGAAATTGCTCATGTCATGGGGGCTTCCACACCTCCTCTGACATTATATTTTGGATGGACTAAGTTATTTTTCTTACTTGTTCTTGCCATTACAGCCACGTTTCATTTAGGTTTTGACCGCCGTTGTCTTAACCCCATAACTCAGTCAAATCCCTACATGGTTTTAAAACTGAAAGCAGAATTAGGTCAAGTAAGTCTGACCAAAACCTGATGAAAATTATTCCCTGTAGGAAGTGAAATGTGCAAAATTGTACTGACAGACAGTGGTGCAGAAAGGCTGTTTGTACTCGGGTACCCCATCCTTACAGCATCAAGCTGTATCGCCGAACGTTCGTCATGTTGTGTGTGGCTACTGGGTTTGCGTGTATTTTACTGGAGACCCTGTTGTGTTGTGGGATGCTCACAACACACCACATAAATTACAAGGAGCTGGGGTGAGTGTTCCAAGCACTCACTTCATTTTCCTTTCCTTCATCATTTTACAAAGCTGCCTAAACACAGATTTAGAAGAGTTCTTAGCTGTGTGAAGATGCAATAGGTGTCTAACGCAAACTAGGCTAAACACCAGTTCACATGATTTTCAGAGGAAGTTAGGCATCTCCTGGCCTGCTTCTTTCCATAAATCTGACTAGACATTTATTTTCACTTTTAGGCATAAGTGATATGTTAATTTTAATCTAAATAACTTGGGAGCTTTAACAGCAATGGAAATCAGACAGATATTTTTGAAAATGCTAGCTACTGTCAGGTAAAAATAGACAAACAGGTGCATTGGTAAAGATCAAAGTATTGTGACAACGTAGTATTAACTAAACCATTTCCACCACATAGTCACGGGATCTTGACTGGTTTCACCAAAGCTATTCTCAAATTAACATTGTAAAAGCAGATTTTCTGTGCTCTGATTTTCTGAGGCAAGGACAACCTTTCCTTTGTATTTGGGAAGTGCCACAACACAAACGAGATTTCCACCCTTGATGGAGCTCAGAAGCACTGTTAGGTTACTACGGTGGGTACTGCTACAGGAAGCCTTCCCATTCATCTCTGAGCAGCACTTCCTATATTTTTGAAGTTCGTGCTATGTTTCAGAGGACCCTGCCTATATATGGCATATAAAACCTAGATTTGCATGATAAGGTGACAGAAAAAAAAATCAAATTCCTAATAAGATCACTTACAGAGCTTCAGTACAGCAGAAAACAGTGATTTCAAAACAAAACTTCAATTAAGGATAAAAATAATTCTGCAAATAATACTGTATTTGCATGGGAAATATGTAAAATATCATCGTGCAATTCTTAATCAACAAGAGAGCTGTCAGACATACAAAAATAAGTTAATTCTGCTGTTAATATTGCTGCACGTTATAAATATTAATTGAATGCCATTCAACATTAGTTTCATTATTGTTTAGCGACTGTTTTAACTCCCCCCCCCACCTTTTAAATTGTCAAATAATTGGCTTTCTTCTGCTCGCGTCTGTTCTCATAAAGTGGATTTATGTGGAAAGAAAGAAAAGATGATATAAAATAACTGAAAGGACCAAATAACTGTGTTTCTAAACACACTGCAAGATTGCCCTTTTTACCTGAGTTTGATAAACCATGAAGCAAAGTTTCGGACTGCTGGCCAACCTCAGTCTGGCTCTAGGCATCCTTCTGCACTGAGGAGAGTATCTGCCGTCCTGCGCACCTACTGTGTATCATGGGCTCTCTGACCAAAATTCATGAAATGCCTGGAGAAAGCTGACAGACTGCCTGTGGGAGAAACTGTCTGGTTTTCTCATTAGCAAGAGCTAAAGGGTCTGTATCAGGGCCTTTCATGTGGTAAAAAGAACTCATTAATTGCTTAATTCTGTGGTTGCTATTTATGTCATTATTTATTAATATTCTAGATTCTGACACTGGGGCAAATTCTAGCCTTAGTTAAATTAGTATGTTAATAGTAAATTTAAAAAGTGATTGGATTCACTATTGTTCTTTTGTATTTCTTCTAATTAAAATAAAAACCTAGCCCATTATAGGGTTTCTTCGCTGTTACCAGAAGCGCGTGTACCTTTTTTTCCGTAAGCGCAGTTTTACATTGCACTGCTGCAGTGCAAATTCCTTCCAGGTATTAATGGTTTTGTATTGAAACAGGACATGAGGCTGATAAATACAAATCTCTTCTACAGACATGAAGATGAACGTACCCAGACAAAAACTTTGCGTGCTAGAGGACACCATACTGAGTCCATGCAGAACATAGGAAAAAAACCAGAATACCAGCCCTTGCTCTAATCACCAACACATTTTCTTCATCACTGGACTTTATAAGCTCCTCAGCAGAGATAGTCACATAGGCCAGCCTTGTACAGCCATAAACTACTTGGCTTTTATTAAAAGCACATGCAAATCATCATGTTTCAGGTTATGTATGTTTTTATGTCATTGAGAAATTCAGTCATCACCTCAAAGAATGGGTTACATTTGTACAGCAGTTCAATCAGTGACTCTTAGACATCAAGAGATCTAATCCAAAGAGACGAAAAAGACTGGACAAGATAAGAACAACTTCATGCAAACTGATCTGTGTCAGATGGTGCAAGAGTTGGTCCCCTGTCTTCAACCCAGGTAAAAAGTAAACAACACGCTTTAGCCAAACACATGTTATTGAGCACCATACAAGAGTAACTGGATGAAAACTTCATAAAGTCAGGTGATCTTATTGCTCCTTGTCCAAAGGACAAAGGCTAAGGACCCCCAGACTCAATGAACTGGCTTCCATGGAAGAACAGGCAATCACTTCATATGAACTGTTTCAAAAACGCAACCAGAGTCTCACTGCTCTGAGAGTTAATAATCTTTTCTCATTTTCAGCCCAAAATTATTCAGGCCAGACTAGAGCAACTTTTAACTGTGTCAGTTTTATCATTTACCTAATGAGCTCTTCTCCCTCCTAGTGTTTATCCTCAGATGTAGGCAGAAAGGAGTCATCTCCCTCTTAGAATTATTTTGCAACGCAAAAAAGAATTAAGATCATAGTCTTTGTTCCTATGATGTGCTCCTTATTTCCCTCATCCTCCTGGTAGTCTTTCTTTGCTTGTACTTTGTCTTTGAAGACTTTGATGGTCAAACGGTCTGTTCTGTGTTCCTGATGGAGCATCACCAATGCCTTCTACGATGGCAAAGGTAATTCACTGTCCTGGAAATCGCTCCCCTGCCACATCTAGTGATTATCTTCACTTTCTATCACCTTGCACGTGCTGTCAGTCCCAGCCTGATGACTTTCTTACAAGTTGATATGGGACTATGTGGAGACACCAACTGCTTTGTTAGGAGGACAGTAAGCACCAACTTATTCTTTTATGTGATTGCCAAGGTTCAGCACAGTAACAGACTCTGGCAGGATTTCAAATGATCATTTTATATTTCTTTAAGACAGTACAGACTAAAATATGCTTGGGAAGGTGAGCACAACAGAAGGAAGAAGGAGCGCAGTTGATGCCTGTGCTAGGACCTGGTTAACAAAAGCTACTTGTGAGAGAAACTGAGAGGTATGGAAATTGGTGGTTATCTTCTCTTCTGAACTGTCAGCCCTTGCCAGAATGGCACACTGATCATTATTTTAAGCACAGATGGGTATGGATGCCTGCTTCGGAGAGGAGCAGGACTGTACTAATCAGCAGTGTATGTTGTGTGCACAGCGGTATTAGCATGGAGCTGGAAGGATGGAGGCATAATGCCTCTGCTCACTAAAGCTCTACATGTGCAAAGATACAGCCCTTTCAGAAAGATACTTAAAACACATAGAGCTATTTCCTACATGTATCTATGTGTACATCTACTTGGCATTCACTGCATAGTAATATACTGCAACAATTAAAGGACTGTGTGACCAGCTCAGTAACAAACTGAGGACTTTGTCTCCTTTTAGTCAGAAATAAATAAAAACAAGATCAGGAACACTGTGGTTAAGGCAACGAAAATAAATACCTTACAAGTCACAAAGTTCTCATCCTGAGTTCTACTAAAACACAACGCTCCTTCATCCCCATATTTTGCTGTTCTTTAGCTTGTGCTTCCTTCCTCTAACATATAGAGGGAGTGCAAATTGGTGAATGTGACTTCAGCAGCCCCCCTAGCCACCAGCGTATCTGGGCACTGCCTGACCACTGCATGTCCAGCACAATGACTTTCACCACTGAGAGGTACACCCAGGTCAGGGTGCATTGTTGTGTACCCATGTAGGAGCCAGGAGGCTGCTTCATGGAGAAACCTTGATTTGGGAGACGTGTAGGGATGAGGCTGGGGAGAGGATGTCTAAGTTAACTGGGGTAAACAGCGCTGAGAAATATCTGGGCAATGCAGGGCCCAGGAGGAAGTTTAGTAAAGCTGCCGGTAACGTAGATATCCCAAAGAGCAGTGTGGATTTCAGCTGGATAAAAAGTCCTCTCCTGAGGTCCTTCATTTTCTCAGGGCTTCTGTACTTAGTGGAGTGAGACATAGATATCATTTGCTCCTTCTTACTTTGCAGATAGAGATATCAAATACACATGAAAGACACTGGAAACCCCAAACAATCAGGAAAAAAAAAATAAAAAATAAATTAAGATACAATAAGATGCCTAGTTAAACATTTTATGATTACTGTGGAATCAGATTTTCCTTAGACTTGATACTTGATACTGGAGCTTGGGTTTTGCCTGAGTTTGCCCCCCATGCAGGGAACCCCTCTACGGCAGGAACCTCTCCAGATGAGCTGGTCTCAAGCCGAGTGAGCGGGACGTGGCACGTATCCCAGCGGGGCCTGGCAAGGCTTGCGAAATGCCTCTTCCCTTTCTGAGGCAGCTCTGGTGGGAACGGCTGGCAGTGAGACTCCCAAGCCCCCGTGCCACCCCCTGCCCTTTTAAAGCATCCCGGTAACGCCACGCGCCTTGGCCCCAGTGCTGTTCTCAGACCCAAAGTATGCCCCACCGAGGTCTCTCTAAGGAAGGGAATTCAAAGAGTTCAGGAATCAGCTCAGAATGTTTTCCTTTGTGGAGATAGATGGTTTATCTCCATTGCCTGTGGCAAGGGAGGGAGGGGGGAAGGCCGTGGTGGGATGGGCCTATGGTGACACTGAGCAACGAATAAAAAAACCTGTTGGTGTCCTGGGAAACTTTATTCTTTCAACTCCCAGTTAAGGACAATGAATTGGTATTTTTGCTTGCTCTGGCTCTTTTTATTTCTTCCCCTCACACACTTCTTAGCAATATTTGCAAAAACTTTGAGGCAGTATTGCCACAAATACATATTTAAGATTTGATTACTCATTCTCATCCACTATCATGTGCCAGACACGCAGCCTACTCTAACAGATTACTGTTCTTAAAGTTGTTACAAGAAGGTTAAATAAAATGTTACTTTTATGACACTGAATATCTTTATGGTGTTTCAGCTAAATGATAGGCCGTTTGGCGATGCCACAGATGTGCCAGGTATTAAAATCAGACTGGCAAAATGTCATCAGTCCTCTGCTCGAGCTCTCGTGTCCCTGATCTCTGAAGCGCCTGCCGTTTGTTGTACTGCACCTGGGGAGCCTGGCTCTGCCACAGCTTCCTCCTGCCCCTCTGAGGACACCGGGCAAAATCAAAACACGCCAAAACCGCTCCAATACTAAGATCAGAGTCTGAACTGAAGCCACCAAAAAGCTTGGTTTTCCAAATCCCTGTCTGTGGTGGTTATTAGCCATCCCCTCTCAGGAGCCCCCTTCACTAGTTTATTTCACTTTTGAAGGCTTGGGAAAAGGCAGGTATTACCCCAAAACTGGTAGCTAAGGGTGGTACCGTAGCTATATGGTACCCTATATATGTATATATATATGTATGTAATCTATGGAAAAGAATAATTAAAAATTAAAGATCTAGCTTCCAAGCCAAAAGCAGCACAATGAAAAGCCCGACGGACGCTGCAACCTTTTTGTGAGAATGGGAAAACTCAGAAAATGGAAATCAAATGAGAGAAGGAAAGTTCAAAATCTCGGCGTTGCGTCACTTGGGCTTATTGTTTAAAAGGCAGCCAGATCTGGACAACAATGTTGAATTGGACATTTTGACATGTTGTCGGTGAAAATTTCATATTTAAATGATAAGAAAAGCAGACTGAAACGTTTGCAGATATTTTTATTCTATTTGCTGCCTGCTCTAGTTCTTTCCACTAAAAAATATAAATAAATTGTTAGTCTACATACATTAAATGAAAATGGGATTTTTATTGAAATTATCTAAGCAAGAAATTACAGTGCAAATACTTTAAGGAGTTTTAGGTCTCAAAAAGTTTTGCAGAGTAAATCAAGCACAAAGAAAATTAACTTACTTTAAATATTTTGAAATCTTGATATCTTTTAATATTGAAATCTGTTTTTCAGTACATTTGAAATGTTTCAAGAGATAAAAACACCTCATTTTTAAATCATTTACATTCTCATGCCAAACTGTTTTTTGGGGTTTTTTTCCCAAGACTTAATGGAAAGCCTGGGCTGAAGGTGCTGGCTATTAAAAAAGCCACGTTATGAAGGTACTCAAAAAAAAAAAAAAAAAAGAAGAAAAATTTCAAAGTGTTTTGATATGTATTATTTTGAGAATATGAGAACCGCAGCAGAATTGTCAATGTAGGCATAGACTGTAAAGGTCTCTGCAGCCACTTTCAACCCCTTTCCCTTGATGTATTGGTGTGAATTGGTCCCAATATGTATAAAAAAAACAGGTTAAAAATATTTATTTTCCAGCCATAACTTAGATACGTGTGTTGGGCTGCCTTCAAATATTTGTGATTGTACAAAATATGTACATAGTAGACATTTTCCTTATACAAATAATATGGAAACATACTTTTAGTAAAAAGTTGAAACGAGAAACATTTTCTACCTGCTGCACTGAAGTTACACCCAAATCTCTCATTAATGTTAATGCCAGTTGTGCAGCTAACTCTTCTCGCGGCTTTTAAGAGCACCAAAGCAGAGCAAGGGCAATCATGCTTCATGTTTCAGAGTAGAAGAAAATTGTCTCATGGCCTGGAGACGATACTTTTTCCCCTCAGGTATTGCACATTTGGGCTGCGACGTTATGGGTTTTCTTTCTCTGAAGTGCTAAGTACTTGAGCACTGGGCACCATGAAAAAATAAGGGGGTGGACAGACCATGGGGGAAGCCACACCTTCTGAATGTTTGAAAGTTGGTTTTGCTTGAAGAGATAACCCAAAAAGTCTTTCTCCTGGCTTTGACAAGCTGTCCTGAATCGCCCAGCACCTGCCTCATTTATGGCAGGTGGCTGCTGAGGGTCCTGTGCCAGCTTAACTCCCTGCCCATCCACAAAGCTGCAGAAATCTTGCTGAAGAATATTTCACTGTTCTTCTCCCAGCCAAGAGAAAAGATACAGGTAGGCAAGACCCACCTTTTTCACTTGCAAGCCAGGGAAAAGATTTCAGCTGGGAACAGTCTGAGGGGTAAGTGGACGCTGACAGCTGTATCACTGATGGAAGTTTTACCTAAATGAAGATGCTGCAATATGGAAGCTATTTCTGGTTAAATAATGGGTGATCCATTTCCCTATCACATAATCAAATGAGAACTCAAGTGGCTAGTAGCTGCAACGAAATCAGATCCCTGTTTTCACGGAGGATCTCCACATGTAAATAAAATTAAAGAGAGAGGGACAATCGAGCAATGAGTTGTTAACATTCAATTGGAATCTGCTTGGATTTAACCAGCCTATGAATATTGAGATGCACAGGAGGTTTCGTCTAAACATCAGGGAACTCTTTTACCATCTGGGTGACTGAGCACGGGAACAGTTTGTCCAGAGAAGTTGAGTAATCTTCATCCTTAGACATACGCAAAAGCTGCCTGGACACGGCCCTGGGCAACTGGCTTTCAGTGGCCCTGCTTGAGCAAGGGTGTTGGACTGGATGATCTCCAAAGGTCCATTCCAACCCCCTCTCTGTGATTCAGCATGTGTCACAGCACTGCTCAGAAATTATTTTTCACGTGGCACTAGCTTTCAACTAACCTGTCTCTGTACATAGAGTAGGCTTCAGTGATTTGGTCTTTTCTTTACTATTTACCATTCTGATTGTCTTTTGCTTTGACTTTGCTGTGGAAACGCATGTTTAAAATAGCTGAAATGCTGGAACATCAGTGTGAAGCTCCAGTTTATGGGAGAGAACTTCTGGCTTCTCTGGTTTTATTTGTATTGCTCCCCCATTGAATTTCATGGCCACAGACCTTGTGAGTGTATGTTCAATCTCACAGTTTTCCCAAACTAATTTTAAAATAGAAAAACAGAAAGGAAAAAAAAATATGCCATCTTCAGTTAACTTTGAAGTATAATTCGTTGCTTTTTCAGGAGGGGCAAATAACTGCCTCTTGCCCTAATGCAACAAAGATGCATATTCATAATTACCATTACAATGATAAAAAAGGAGATGAGGAGAGGTAAGGCTGCTAAAGCAGACATCCTTTATTATTTGCAAGCAAATTTTCTCAGTTTTCAGCAACTCACACTGCATTATTAACTAGCAAAGATTTAGCAAAGCCACAGCTATAACAGATAATACTTGTACTGAGAGCCTTTCATCCAAGACTATCAAAACACTTCAGAAAGGTAATCTTTGTTACTACCAGAACACAGATGATGAAACCGAGGCACACAATTTGTGTGGCTTGATCTCAAGTGTAACACAAACTCAACCACAAATTGAAGAAACTTAGGGTTTTTTTTTGTTTCCAGTCTCCTTAGCTTATTTTCAGTAGTGTAACTGTATTTACATACTGTCACTACTACGCAGATTTAGGGCTTGCTGAATGTCTAACACAGTATGTAATGAATAGGGAATTATCTGTTGAATTGCAAACAGTGGCTACAATAATAAATGATAGTTAATTATGTGTAATAGATTTGACCATTTATTGCTACAGGATGTCAGTAATAAAAATAATATTAAAAAGCTAATCAACTGCACAATATTACAAAACAAAACACATTAGATATCTACTACCTTTCTTTCATGTTTTGTTATTAATTTTCTGTTGTTATCTGAATGCAGGACACAACACAAAACCTATTCTTTTCTATTTAGAAAATGTCCTTGTATTTCAGGTGGGTACATGATTATTGAATCATACTAAACAGTGAATTTTCAGTTATTTTTCAGGATACAAGAAAACACGGAAATGAGGGAAAGGGGAGGTGGTGGGTAGAAGCAAGAAAAGAAGCAAGAATCACCAATAAGTAAATGAAAACAGGTGGAAAACAATATGATATGTAGTATTTCAATGTCTTCCAAAGAATCGTTTGTACTACAAAGCCAGCGGCTAGATTTTCATTTTTACTTCAATCCTTTAAACTTTTTGGATCAAAACTATACTTACCTGAGGTCACCCTTACACACTCAGGATGCTAGAAACACATCTTTTTGTAGGTGAGAAAGCAGATTGAAAAACTCTGCATATTCTTCAGGTCTCTAGGGTGACCTGCTCAAAGCTATCAGCCAAGTCATATAGGTTTTTGATTAAAATCAGTACTATTTGTCTATGAGGATCTTTTTTCTTTTCTTGTCTTTTTTTTTTCTTTAATAACGTCAGTACTATTTGTCTATGAGGATCTTTTTTTCTTTTCTTGTCTTTTTTTTTAATAACATCTGACAGTTTTTGTGACAGAGTTTTACAGCTGTAATGTATAGATAATATGGCTAATAAAGTGGTGTGAATTTACCCAAAGAGCCGCTATTTTATGTTGAACATCTCTGGTTGTCCATAAACACTTGGAAATGAATTTTAGGGAGACCTATGAATGAAACAGCACCTAATAGTGTAGATCTGACCTATATTGTCTTGAGTCATCTGATTAAATAGCTTTTTACTTTAGAGTGCTTCGAGTGAAAAATGTATTGGTTACAAAATTTGGACAGTTTTCCCATTTATGATAGAAATCCTATTAAAATTAATCAGCCTTTCAATTTAAAACAGCCTGATAAAAATTTAAATCATGAAAATGCTATGCTACATTTAAACTATCGTTCAGTTAGCTCATTAATGAGATCAAAAGTTGCCACTTTTTGTGACACTTGATCATTTGAAAGCATGTCAAGAACTTAAGTCAAAGACCTTTCAAATGCAGTATATTTCTATGGAAATTGTCATATCTGAGCCAAAGTTAATACCTTTTCTCTCAAACCAGTGCATTTGTCCAGAAAATAAAATACTAAATGGAATAGGAACTTATTCTTCACCCCAAAGCCGCAAGCACTCAGCACAATGAATATATGGCCTGAAAGCTATACACGGTTTAACACAAGCACATCTGGAGTACAGTTCCTAATCAGGTCTGGTTTTATAAAGAGATTCAAGTACTCTTTCTCTCACATAGCACATTTGCTATGACTATCACAATACACGTGTGTAGTGGCCATGGTTATACAGGCATTAAATGGTCTCACTATTTAGGTGGAGCAATCAAAGGTGACTAATAAAAATCTTCCTAATCAAGTGTTAATAATAACTTTATACTTCACTGTCAAATATCTTATTTCTGTTATCAGCCTTCTATTTTCTCATATCTCTGTGAAAGTCTCACCCTATTCTCCATTTAAAATGCACTCACTACTGTAGAAAAAATTCTACTCCGCTTCTGAAAGTTCTTTATTTCTTGATTTAGCAGTAGTTAAAAATGTGTTGCTTAACATGTGTATAGGTGCCAGACTCTGATCCAGATGAATATCAGTGTTGCAGTGGTGTGAATGCCTTTTGGTGAAAGTCTAAACCCGAGATGAATTTTTTGGTTGGGGTCACTGGTTTGCAGCTTATTCTACTGCTGCTGAAGTACCACTTTGTCTGAGAGCAGTGTACATCATTGCACTTTGGTTACTGTATAGTATTCGTGGGGCAGAAGTAGGTTTCCTGGAAGTCAGGGTCCTCCAGATTTGAATGGCACTGCTCAAGGGTTATTGTTTGGTCAAGTGAGCCATCAGCCTGGGTGGTAAGAGGCAGAAGAGCCCCAAAAAGGAGGAAACAGGAGCCCGTGGGAAAAATGGGGGTCCAGGAAAGCTTGGGGGGACTGGCCCTGCAGTGAGGAGGAGACAAGGCCACCCAGGGACATGCTGATCAGGGAGGGCAGGCTGAGCATCTGCTTACCACCTGTAAGAAAACCCTGTTCTTGTCACTGTCCTTTAGGTCATGGTGCAGAGATGGAACACCTTCCCGAGGTCTGCTGTGGGCTGGACCCGCAAGCAAGGTTATAAGGGAAGAGAAACCTGTGGGGGTCTTCCCATAGGCCAGAAGAACCCATCACTGAGCTGCTAAGTTAAAATAAGGGAGGCATGAAAACCAGGAGTGTGACCCAATATCTGGGTATTTCAATCTGTAGATAAATCTTTACCATTTTCTGTCATAAGTTACGCAGCAAAGCATTATTCATTATCTGCAGGACACCCCGGGATTCTTTGAAGTAATGCAAAATACCATTTCTGAGAAGAATCACAGAGCGCTTGACTGAAAACAACACATATGAAGACACAGTGCATACCCTAAAAAAAAAAAAAACAAAAAAACCAAACAACACATATGAAGACACAGTGCATACCGTAAAAAAACCAAAAAAACAAAAAAACAAACAAAAAACCCGACAAACTAGAAAATGTGCCATCATTTTGATGAGAACTCATTAAAATCATATGTTTGCTGTGGTTTCCCTCTGGAACACCTTACAAAAAACAAACTTTGCAGCTGACTCCTAGAACGCAGGCGCGTACCAGAGCCATGTTGTTCAGTAGGTTTGTTTATCTTGGGTTGAGTTGATTTGTTGCAGAAATATGCTAGACCCTTAATCCCAGTAGGAAACTGAAACTGTGAGAAAGACAAAGTCTGGCTGACCCCCTACAAGAACAAGCAGCAAATCCTGCTGAGAAACAGCAGTAGCAAAAACAGAGGGTATTACCAGAGAGTTTTGTCTTGGAGGATGACAACTGTTTAAAAAATGCAATGACTGAAGGAGTAATTCTTCTACACCCTCTCACTTTGTCTGTATTAAGCATGTAACAAATGGTGAATTGAAATCTATACTGGTAATAGTGTCAATGAGGGATCAGGATTATACATGATACTTCCTCAATTTGTTATGCCTCATTAGCATTGTGGCTTATTGCAGAGAACGACATAGTTCCCAGGCATTCCCTCATGGCTTGTCCTGATGGATAATGGAAATAAAGAAAGGCAAGGCACGGGTGACACACTGCTCTCACGACATTTATCAGGGGCATAGTTAGCTGGGTTAGGTATGCTTCACGTTCTCCATCAGAGTCACATATTGATCTGAATTAATAGTTGTGCTCGCTTGGTACTTTTCCAAGGAGCACCCTGTGTGGAAGGGGCTGTGGTGCTAATGAATACACAAGTTTATTCTCTGAAAAAATATTTGCAGTGCCATAAGAAAAAACAACAAACATGGTTCTTTGTATCAGACATGCAAACTCCCCTCCATTCACTCTGTTCCTGCTGACCTGGTTTCACTGGAGGCAAAATTCTGCTGTCACGCAAATTAAATGGATATATTTGTCTTACCTGAGCTTAAACTTTAAGAATGGCTAAATGATCACTTTAAAAGATGAGGGGTTGTGGTTTTTTTTGCAGTTCATGTGGAACCCGGTTTTAATTCTGTGGCATGTCTTTGCCACACCTCGACACAAGAGCTGAAAAACAGCCACAGTACACAATATTTTCACTCAGGAAACCCTGATTCCAAGCAATATGGCACTCTAGGAAGAAGTCAGGGACTGAAGCCCCGCATCAAACAGAACGATGCTGAAAACTAACTCAGGCTATGTTCACACTGTTAATTAGGACCAGGCTTCCATCCAAATAAGGACCTGAATTTTCTGACCACCCATACTGCACTGATTGTTTCCCGTGGGACTCTCTCTGCTCAGAAACCTGCCAGGATGAGGCCTGGCCTTCCCAGGAGAGCACCAGAAGCATCACAGGGAAACTCTTGTGACCGTTATATTGCACTTGGCTGCTGCTTTCTGCTCCTCGGCTGAGATTAACACCCAACTGTGTGGGCATTTCCCCATCTCCCCTCTGCTCCAGCTCAAAGTCAAACAGCATAGCCTAAACCTTGGTCAGAGGCTCCAGCTGCTGGGATCAACCTGTAGGTAGCTTAAAGTCATCTTCTGTCCTATCTGCTGCTTCTCAGACAAGAAGTTTGCTTGATTGCAATTCTAATTGCATTCTAGTTGCAGCCTAGTGCAGGTGGGCTGAGATGTTCTTCTGGGGCTGGGCCAAACGTGCAGTTGATCGGTGCAGGTCTTAAGAACTGCTGAAAATAAGGTTTGGGGCTGGATTTCCTTTGATGTTAGTTATGCCAGTAGATGAAAGATTTTAGGCCTCTGATTTTTCAAATGCTAGCTAAAGTGACTGTCATAGGCATAATAGCAAGTTATGACAAGATTTTGTATTCAAGTTCAGCACGTTTAATGACAGACCCAGACAGTAACGTGTCAAGTCCCTCTCAGAAAACATACTTTCCCTCCTACCTAATGTTGTGGTGTATACTATTTTAGTAACAAGTTACAAAGTAAAGGATTGAGTTTTAGGAGAAAGGAAATTTTGTCTGTATTCTCAAGATTTTGGGGAGAACCAGCACTGGAAGCTGTTAAGTGTTAAAACGAGACAGAGGGGAAAAAAGAACTAAAAGAACTGATTCATAATTAATGCTAGTTACAAGTAGACATCTTGTAAGAGAAAGAAAGTGGTAAGCAGTTTTTGCCTTTATCTGTTGAGAAGGCAAAGAGCCAGAGTGGTGTGAAACCCACTTTGGAGCAATAGAAACCAACCAAAAAAAAATATCCTTGTTCATTAGCACAGAGCCTGTAGGGAAAAGAAAGGAAGTAAATTGAACGTGTATGACCAGGAGATACACAAAGAATTTGTGCTCAGGTTGGTCCACAGGATGGTTGTATGACGTATAGAAACCTCTTTTTTTATCTAGGTTTTCAATACTCAGAACTTCACTTCCACTTTTTGTTACAACCATGAAAATTATGGTGTCTGTCTCTGATCTCAGTGAGATCTTAGCACTGAGGGTACAAATGTCATCACTACTACTTGCTCCATCTCTTGCACGAGAAGTTATAATGAACACCAGGGAGAACTGCACATTTTATTATGAATTGGCTTCGCTTCAGTGAAGCAAAGGGTTGGCATTTGGGAAACACCATCAGTGAAGAAGGCTAGGCCTAGGAGCTTAAAGTTAAATGTGTATTTAATGTCCAGCTGCTTGAGAGCTGAGATGAACCTTAAGTAGAAGCACAATCATATCTCTACAGAGACTCTGGGGATGGTGCTTCATTTCAGTGATCTGCAGGGGTGAAGTTTGAGTAGTGAGAGAGGCTCAAAGGGTAACAAACCCACCTTTTCCATCATAAGTGAGTTTTGCTGAGGCACCAAGCACTTGAGGTGTTTTCAACACTTCAGTTGATTGCTCAGATGAGGATTATAAACTTTTTGATGTCAACAGTGCCCACAGCCCTGAATACACAAAGGGATATTATTATTATTTCTGGAGGTAGTGTATTTGAAGTCTTCCCTTCAAGACACCTTAGAACAAAGCCTGAATGTTTGTGACGGTAAAGCACAGTCTCTTGGCACTGGTCATATGCTGTGAGTTGGTCTGTCAGCAGCTGGGCTGTGCTTATAGAATAGGAACTGCAAAGTTTCAAAAAAGGTAATTAAAAAAAAATCCAACTAAAACCAGAAAAAGTAGACAGTGAAATATCTTTATGGTGCTAGAATCATCATTCAAAGCCATTTCTAAAAGTAGCAAGAATAGCATTAAATGTATATCTATATATCTTTTTAACCTTTATACAGACAGCAGGAGCACTGCAAGCTAAATTTGCATTTCATAGTGGGAAACAGAACCATCCCACAAAGATATGATAAATCATCAGAGGAACAACGAGGTGCCCTGACACATGCATATGTTTTTCTAAAATCACACAGAATGAAGATACGAGACACACAACCCAATCTCCATCTCAAAGGTTTATTAACTGTAACCAAGCCTGACTACATCTGACTACATCAAGAGTAGTCTCACTGAAATTTGAAAGATGGATTTGTTTCCAACAGTTACTCCTTGTTCTTTTTTTAGTATTAATTTTTGGACAATTAACTGACCTAGTTTTCAAATCACAAGATTTTTTAAGACAGTCTTTCTTATATAGGTGCAATGCCAACACAGATTTACTTCCAGTAATATTTTGGTTACAGGGAGGAACAAAAGGCTGTCATTACTGCAAAGCATGTCATGTAAGAGGACTATTCATTCTGGTTCAACTTTGTTGACTTCTGTGAACTTATAGCAGATACAAGTTTGGGTAAGTATGTTTATTAAGTCAAACTAAATGAAAACTGTCGATAGAAATTGCATTTTGACAGAAGAAGCAATTTCTACAAAAGAAATATACACTGAAAAATTTCCATATGAAAATTTCAATTCACATTTTAAAAGTCTATTTTTTGCTATAGAAAACCAAAATAAAACATTTCAGTTTGGCTTTGTTTGACCCAAATTAGAGTATTGGGCGGGGGGGGAGAAGGAGGGGGGCTTAAAAACCAAGCCAGATTGTTTTAAATCAACTGACTTGGCATAAAACTGCATTTCCTACCAATATATTTACTTTGCCAATCATAGTTTCAGTCCCCCATTTCTTTTGGGCCAGCCTTCCTAGAAGACCGCATATCCTATAAAGTAATAAACGGATTTCACTGACACATGGCTTGTCTACAAGATAATTAATTCTCAGTAAGCGAGGATATGAATTTACAGTGTACCAGCTATGCTGCACTGACTCTCCATATGGACATCCTAATTGCATTGTGGCTTACTCTATCTAAAGCACATTAAGGATATAACTACACAGACTTGTTACTGGGAAGAAAGCGAGGATAAGGGTTTACTACTCTCCTATGGCATTAGCTGCTACGCTTGAATTGCTGTGGTGAGCTCTCCTTTCTTGCAGCAATAGGAGAGAGGACTGAGTGTCCACGCTGGCCTTGTTGCAGGCTGTCTCGTAGGCTGCAAATCCACGTCCTGACTCGCTCTTCCTCCCCTGGCCTCTTCACTGGAGGGCTGATCTGTGTGATGCGCCATCCTCCAACTCTTCAAACAGCTTACTTGCTCTGTGCACTTTGAATTCCCTCCTGTGTGGCAGCATACAGAAGAGAGACATCTATACGGCATCCCTTGTCCACACAGATGCAGTTCTGTGCTCATTCACCCCCCAGTATTGTCCTTTTATCAACACGTACCGCATGAGGGCTGTGTTCACCGCTAGAGCCTTTAGAACTTACTGTGGTTTGATCCCGGGTGCAACGTTAATGCCAAAACCATTTTAAGCAAACCTCAGAAGAGAATTGGTTAGGTGTTTCAGCCTGGATACCATATATTGATTGACATTACTCCAGGCTGCACTGCTGCCCCCATTTCCAGCTCTGTTGATGGAGGGAGGTGGTAATTACCAGCATGTTTGGCAGGAAGCATCTACCTGTCAAGCTCAAGGCTTTCTCCACTGCAAGCACAGCTGTGGAAGCTCAGTCTCCCAGTGTCAGCTGGCACTGGCCTTCCTCCAACAGTTGGTGTCTGCCTATGTGAGTGGCCTGTGCTGCTAAAGCCACTTTTACTCCAACCACTCCTCTAAGGAGGAGTTTGAAGGCCATCCCACAGGTGAATCCAGCTCATCTGCGCAGGTCAGTACAGCATCAATTGGAACTCTCGCAGGAGGATTTCTTGTAAGACTTCCACAAGTGCTGGTTTCTAGCCAGGACTAAACTACCCAGGAGCAGACTTCATTGCCACCAAAGCTGCTATGACCAGAGTTCAGAGACATTAAAAAAGGGGAAGCCTCTTCCCTCACCTTTGCCCAAGAATAGCAAAACCCAGTTTTCTGAAGATCTGTGTCCACTTTCCTGTGTTCCTCCACCCTCAAAGATGAGGTCTTCCCTCATCTCCTGTCCCTTGTTATCCAAGAACCTCTCAACCTCCTGCAAGACTCAGTGCTCTGTGCCACAAGGTCTCATTGCTCTCCCATACTCCATACGCATTTTCCTTTCTCCAGCCAGGGCACACGTAATGTCCAGTTACATCCAGGTCTTTTCCCTCCTTTTTTTTCCCCTGCCATTCAAAGAACTGTTGGTTTCAGATCAAGTTTGAAGCTCGTTTTTCTTGTATGTGTGTTACCCTTCATCTTACTAGCCATTGCCTCTTGGCAGTCAAATGGCATGGAAAAGAGAAGTGTCTGCTGTATCTGGCAGTCAGTGATGGCTCCTTCACTCCACTGCTGATTTTCACTATCTCACCATCTTTAAGACTTTTGACAGATTAGGCTGACAGTAGGTAACATGTTCAAAACTTATTGGGGAAAGATGTGGGGGTAGTGACAGACAAACAGCTGAACAGATTCACATATGGGATAACGTGGTAAGCCCCATTTTCTGAATCAGACCAAAAGTTCCCAAGATTTTGTTCGTTCCATGTGAGTTTCTCAGTACATGGTAGTTTCAGAAGTTTGTGCTTATATCTAGCCAGCAATTGGCATCCACTATCCATGTAAGGAATTTGGACAAATTCCACATCAAAATGTATTTACAGTGAGTGACCATCCTAAATATGCAGTTAGACCCAAATAAATACCAATTTGCAGGGCACTTTAATTCTACAGTTAGATCTGAATTTTATACATGTATATATATGTGTGCATATATACAAATACATATAGCTAAGATCTACTGTCAATTTATGAATAGTGTAAACCGGCACTTCCAAACTTTGGGACAGCTTCCCGGTATTCAAAAAAAAAAAAAAAAAGAATCTGCAGCAAAATTCCTCAGCAACAATTAATCTCAGATTTAGACCACCTAAAGCGTGCAGTACCACACTGGGGAGACTTGATCAGATGTAGCCATTTGATACAGCTATCAGCTATGAAGACATGCTATCAAATCAGAAGTTTTCCAGTGTAAGTAGATCCTTAGATGGATTTTAAATGTTATGTTGTTTTATGGGAATAATCTACATAGTGAATATTGCACTTAGAAGTTAGGGTTTGAAGCAAGAGATTCTCGGATAAATTAAAATGGTTTGGTTTTTTTTTTCTTGCAAAATTTGACTCTTCAGTTTTTCAGCCTCAGGAGAAAAAAGGAGTCTCTAGGAATTAATTTCTAATGCACTTGAAGAAATTTCCCTTCATGATTCATTCACAGAGAAAGAAACAGCGAAAACCTTTTTCCACATCAACTTGCAACTCCATTCATATTTATCAACCAGTCCCTAATCCATTTAATCCAGCCAGAGTGCCTGTGAAAAGGAGAGAGGTATGGTGTGAAATGTGACAGCCACCAGAGCAGCAGGAGGAATCTGTTATTTCATACCCGTCCTTCCATGTCGCGATGGTTTTGCGGCTCCCCGGGCGCCGGCACCACAGCGGCTCCCAGAGAGCCTGTGGGTGCTTGGAGGTGGGAAATGTTTCCTTTCATTAATTTTATTCTTTTTTTTTTTTTTTTTACTCAGTGTTGGTACTTCCCCTACCTCTTGGCTTCGGTGCTCTAAGGGACTGGCTTTGTGCCTGTCCCATGACCTTTAGGGTGATACACCTGTAGAGACCAGCTTGAAGGGTGGGTGGGAGGTCAGCTGCAGATCTTGGATTTTGTGGATGTGGGTATTTGAAGCCTTTGTGTTAATAATGTTTGAATCACGAGCCTCGTCTCACAGGGTAATGCTGCTGCGCTCAGCTCTGTGCTTTGATGGCATTGCAAAGCTTCATTCTAGCCTCTTCACCGCAATCTGTATTTTCTTGGCACCAAACGTGCGAAGAAATTTGGGATTTGGTGGTTTTTTTTGTTGGAGAGGTGAATTTCATCCTGTACGAGAGGAAAAATTAAAAGTTATACTTATTAATAATGGAAACTCATATTAAATGTGGATGCTCACAGCGGAATTTTAGATTAAGTGTTAAATACCCCAAGCCAGGAAAAAAAAAAAAAAAGAGATTCTCAGCCATCCAGATTCTAGTCATGCTTAAATCTAGAGTTGGTAAATACTGATCACATCAGTACAGAATCGTTCCAAGGTACCATCTATGCCAGTCATACAAGTGCATACAGTGCAGGAGAAGAAGCTCTTACCATCTCTTTGATTTGATTTGCCTAATCCCCAATGCCACAGCAGAGCTCCTCAGGACACCAGGGTTAACCCTCCTGCTTGGCCGGTTCCTCTTGTCTCCTCGGTTTGATGATCTCTTTGTTGTCCTGCTGCCAGTCCGCCACGAAGGAGAGAAAGCCTGGGTCCCCGGACAGAGAAGGAAAGCCATGGCTTTGTCTTACCCCAGTCCTCTGCCTCAAAATTGTCCCATGAAAAGGAGTAGTGGAAGGAAAAGGACAAAAACTGGAGTAAAAAAGTCGGGGGAAGGGGAGAGGTTCTAGGAGCAGCCCAAGCTCAGCGAGGAGGGTGAAGGGAGCTGCACCTGGCAGGAAAAGAGGCATTTCATCTCCCGCCTGGTGGCAATCCCTCCCGAAGTGCAGAGACCTAAAATGAAAACAGAGACTCCATTTCATGCGGGTGTGCAATGTCTAATGCTGGTTTTATAGAATTATGTGTAAACGCCACGCAAATTTGCTGTCAGGCTTTTCTGTGGCCTCACACAGGCAGCTCTTTCCTCCCCATTTCAATGTTTAGCTACTTATATTTTACTAAATGACATAGCCGAAGTATTAGTTTATCCAAACTCAGTGCCAACTGATTCCAGTGCAAAACTACATTCTATTTTACGTGTAAGCAAATGATATGGAGGTGCTGGGAAATTTTCACCTGGGCTGCTCTCCACCAGCACCAGCAAACCACTGCTTGCAGCGAGGAGACAGAGCGATTCCAGCTTCTCTTGACTTATTTCAATTAGCCAGCCTAATACAATCCCTCACTGAACATTTCTGATCTTCAAGGTGTTGCATTTGCAAGAAAGCAATAGAGTCAAGAGGAGGTATCTTTGCTCACCAGATTAAAGAAACTAATTAGATTAAGGAATTTTTAGTACTTAAAAAACAAGAAGTGGGTGTTAGTTCCATGTCGTGCTACAAAACATCAACATGGTGACCCCATTTAATTATTTCCCTCATTCACACAGCTCCTAGATCTGCAAGACTTCTTGCATTTCACAGGGACAATGGAATACTCCAAAGACAAAAGATGATATTTAAAAAGAAAATAACTAATTAGATGTCAAAGCTTTATTTAAAAAATGCTCAGTGGAAAATCAGTGAGTGATTTTTCTCAGATAGGGAGACAAACAGGTGGTGTATCCTATTAACTATATACCTTCAATCCATATATCCACATGGAATCCAGTCATTTTCTCCATGAGCTAGACTAGGTTGCGTTAAGCCAGGGGTGTGTCAAACTTCAAGTCAGGGATGTGTATTTGCATGGTTTACTATACCTTTTTTAATACCTGGTGACTTTTCTGCATGAGGAGTTTTCCCAAAATGATTGCTGGAATGGAAATCGGATAGCACAATATCAATCATTCTGTGCATCTGCTACTAGTGCTTCTACCTCCATAGTGCTGCTGCATTTTTGTTCATAATGCACAAATCCATGCAGCTTTCATTATAGGTCTGAAGCAAAGGTAGAGAGAGCTGGAAAATAAGAAGGTACCAGTCAGCACCTTTCCAAGCACGCACATGCACAAAGTTAGTTAGCCCCAAGTGCCAATCCAATATCATTGTAAGGTACAGAATCTTGGAACAGTTTTCCTCAATATTCAAGGTGTGGCTATGGCAGAAGCTTACACGCTGGTGGAATATGACATATGTTATCAGCAGTTCTGTAGCATAGCTACAAGGAAAATCTTTTGCATATCATTACATCAAAAGAACAAAACAGAAGCTCCCTCATTCAGAAGACATTCCTAGGAAGTCACCAAGAAAAGCTCCAAGTGAAGGAATAACATATAAGGTGAATAGTATCTTTTTTCAGGGGAAAAAACCCCACCCAAAACCAAAATATAAGAAGTGCTTGAGACTAAGGACTTGTGAAATGCTGGTAATACACTACATGCAGATCCAAAAGTGCAAAATGCTACTAGATAGAAGATGATGACAGATCTTTGCTCTTGTCAGCAGAGAGACAGTGACTGTAGCAAGTCATTATCACCCAAGTTGTTACTGTGAAGTGTAAATAAAACAAAAATAGCGACGCAGAAGATCGTAAGATTGTTGATCCAGATTCTGGGTATTTGGAAACCAGCAACAGAAGATTCAACCAAGAAGCACCTTCGTCGTAAACTTGAAGCAGAGTTTAGAAGAGTGGTATGTTTTACCATGAAAAGAAAAATCATCCTGTATCCAGACAGCTTGTGATAAACCTGACACAGATAATCTAGCACTAAAGACAGTCTAAAGCAGCCAATTCAAAAGAAAAATACCTTCAAGTGGCTCTGAGTAGAGCAGCTTTACAGATGAGAGATGACATCAAAGTAGAAACTGTGAAAGAGTTGTTGTCTTCTTGATGCTGAGAATTCAATCACGGTTCACTAATTATACCTATTTCAGTCACAGTCTTTCCTGCACAGCATTAGCAGAAGAAAGATTTAAACCCATCAACCATAATACTTCACTCACTTGAAGTTCTGCTGCCAAGATTTAGTTTATGCAGTCACCTGCTGAAAGAAATCCATCCACCGAAGCACATTTTGCTGCTATTTGTTGTTCAGTCTTTAAGAGGCAATGTGGAGCTTATTTGACTCTGATATGGCAAATTTCAAACTAAAGAGGCTGATGCAGCCCTTTTTATCTATAAGCTAGGATCAGCCTCAGAAGAGGAGCTGGTACTGTCACCATACATTGTCTCCCATGTATGGTGTACTGGCTTGTGATCATGCTGATAGACTTGAGGAGACAGTACACAGAGAAGATACATCACTGCTTCTCAGCCTCTATTCACTAGGTAACAGCAAGAAAAGCTCCTGGGTAATGCTTTGAAAAGCAACAGAGAGCAATTACCATTGCTCTGAGAGAGAGTAGTGGCAGGTGAAGGACTAAGGATTGTGGTGCTTGTAGAGCCTGGTTTGGACGCTTCCTTGCTCACACATCGAAACAGCCCTTGAAAACTTTGATACTACCTTGAAATGCTGTTTATGCACATGGACTTCTACAGACACCTGCCAATCTACCATGTACAAATGAGTTTTCTGATTATTTGCTATTCTTTTATCCACACCTACCATAAATGTGGAGAATTCTTGGTTTAGACAGGTTCCCTATCACTCCTTGGGGAAAAAAAGCACCCTGTATATTAGATCATTGAGAAGACAATAAGTAAAGATACTCAGATTCAAAGATGTAAAGGGATTTACTGTCAAAACAAGAGTAGCTGGTAAGTACCTCAACAGAGAGACATAATGCAACTTTATAGTTGCAATTCAACTCGAGTATATTTTTAGATGCCTAGGATTCACTGAGACTGAGCAGATGTTAAATGTGTACTTGCTGTTCTTGAGGATAGTTGGATATGCACAGATAATGTTAATTGGACAGGTTTTGTCTATTTGTCAGCTGGTCAGCTAGCTTGCAAAACAATATAGATAACCTATAGATAGCCTATAGCTAGCTACTGAAAGCACAGGAAAAGCAAGCGTACACTGGTTTCAAGAAGAGGCTGCACTAATAATGACATATCTCTATAGAAATGTTACAACCAGTTGTCCAAACAGAAATTTTGAATGTTTCAGACATCAACGATAAGAAAGGTATGATCTCAGGAGAGGCACACATCTTCTGAGCAGACAGGAATTCATCTTGAAACTTGACTGCTCAAAGTAGAGAATTAGAGATCAGAAAAGTGCTGTCATGCCCACGTAGATCCTGTTCCCCCAGAGTTGGTAATATGGAAAAACTATTAAAAAAAAAAAAAAGAGCACGGCAACTTTAGGTACCGAGAAAAAAACAAAATGTGGACCCCGCTGAAGCCATCCTCAGGCCATCTGTCTGCATTTCTGTGAAATGAATGGTTAATACGACATTTGCAGAGTATCTCCTGTGATTAGCCCTCCCTGGCAGTACAGAAAGCTACAGAACGGATGCACTTTTCATTATACCCTGGGAGATACCACAAAAGGTCTGAGACAATCAGCAGAGGATCCAGTGCAAGAATTAATTTTAAGGATATAAAGCTGGGCACAGCTTCCAACAGGAGAAAATATTTGGGTAGGGCACCAGCAGTCAAGCTTTGTTGAATTCTTTTAATGGAATGGTGGAAGAAAGATTGCAGAGATAAACTGTGCAACAAATGTTCTCTGCTTCCCGTGAGATCTTTGCTCCATATGTACTCCATGTTTCAACTGGTGAGGACAAATGTGACATAATCATTTCTGAAGACAAATTTCTTTGTACACCCCCTTCCACAGACAGCTTTATCTTGTCTGATATATGAGCAGGTTGGACCATGGGTGTAAATGAGTTCCAGTTTGGGTGTAAATGAGTTCCAGTTCCTTCAGTAAAACAGAATGCAACACTGAAACAAGTATGCAAAGAACTATGCAAGAAGTCCGTGCAACTTTTCCATGGTTTGAGTAGTTTTAGCAGTTTTAGCAACAGGGGAAAGATGGGAGCGTTAAATCACCTGCAAAGAGAGTTTAGTAATTAGCAAATCTTCACTGAGCTTGGACACGCACAGGAGAAACAGATCTCTCTCTGCAATTAAAAAATTCGTGTGCTGTCTGTCTGTCCCTATAATACAACGAGCAACATCAGTGAATGTTGTTACCACCTGGAGTTAAGCAGTTTCCAGCCAGCTTCCCAACGTATGGACTCTCTTTTCCAAAAGGCCCTGTGTGCGTACTCTCAAGCAGGAGTTTGAAGAGAATCTCTTCTCTGTTAATCCCCTTGTGTTGCAACCCCCAATGCTGCAGCATTTGCCAGACAACTGACGCCAAAGGGAGTCCGAACCATCCGAAGCTGTCCTTGAGTCCAGGGAATGGAAGTCCACCCTGTCCATGCCACACCAAAGCACATATAAATCATGAGAATGACCCCCAAATGCTTCGACTGTGTACTTAGTAAAGCTGCACCAAAGAAGATTGACGAAGAGCTCGACAACATCATTTTAATGAAGATTTAAATGATATCCGTGTTTTTAGGAGCATACATCTACTGTCTTATGTGTTTCTTATAGCACATCTAGCACTCTTAATTGAGGGTAAAGATTCTTGTCTTTCTTCCTGACATTTTTTCCACATTCTTATTAAAAATGTTCCCAGATAATAAATAGGTGACATCTCACCATGCAAAATTAATTATAAATACAGATATAATTGCTGGACGGTCATTAAGAACAAAATTGCAACTACTAAGCTACCAGTCACCAAAGATTATCATATTTAAATAAAAGTAAATGGATGGAGTTGCTTTCAAAAAAGTATTATTAGAATTTGCCACCTTACATGGCAACAGCAACATGGCAACAACAGGACTCCCAGCCTTGTTCATAGGCTTATCCAGTAGAGATTTCTTAAAGGCAACTGCATATGCAGAGTAATTAAAGACATGGATATTTCTATTTCAGGAAAAAGTAATGTTGCCTTTTTGAAGATAGAGAGAGATACTAACGGGAGAGGGGTACAATCCCTAAGCAGTAGTTTCAGAAAACCTTAAATCAAAAGCACTTTAATTTCATAAAAAAATGAGTGGTTTCAAGATACATGTTCAAACTGCATCAAAATAACATGAAGATACTTTGAATTTAAAATCTACCTATATTTGCAAAAGGATCACATCCCTCTTGCAAGTTTTAGGTGACCAGAGGCTTGGGCAGTGTCCAGAGCCAGGTGGCTGGGCCATGCTCTGATGGTTTGGTGTGGGCTCTTCCAGTTCGAGAAATGCCTAGCTGAGGTTTCATCCATTGCTTTTTTGGAGGCCACCAGTACCTTCACTAACTTGCGCCTCACTCATGGTTCCTCAATGTCCATATCACAGACTGCTAAGCCTATTCCAGGTGATTCCTCCTGGAATAAACAATGAAAGCTTTTGCTGACATGGAGCAGGAGAGTGAAAAACTGCTTTCACGTTCTAGAGCGGAATCCAAATCCTGATTTTTAAATTTTCCAAAAATTTGTGGTTTACTTCTAGTCGCTGTAAAGTTTCTTCGATTTGAACCACCAACCTAGTTATAAAAAGATTTTTTCCTCTTTTTAGTACATTCCAGACTTATCTGGAGCAGTGACTATGATCACTTATAAAAATTAAGATGGAAATAGAAGATTTCTGCTATATTATGACTCAGATTCAGAGTAATACAGAGGTCTGACCAGGGCAGTTCAGTGACAATACTACCAATTCCAATGATAAAAATGTCTGAGGAGGGACATTCTACATTCATTTCTAACCTGTAGTTAACACTACTATGAATGAATTTTAAAACCACTGGAAATTTGGCTCAAAAGTAATAATGGAAACACTGACAAAACCAAAGTTTTTTCACTGGGAATAGTCCGCAGTCAAAATTATTCTAAAGATAGCTTAATTCTAGTAGAACAATTCAAATATAGAAACTAAGATTTAAAAGTAATATTTAGTCTAATTCAAGAATTTTTATGTTTCTGCTAGACAATCCTTTGAACTACTGTACAGAATATCTACTTGGAATTTACTGAAATTTTCCTATGCCTGAAACCAAGGGAATTTGTACTTTCTGGGGTTTATTTTATATTACTTTCTATTAGACATTGCAGTCTAATGTATCATCAATGAAAAATGTGTTGCAAAGAAAACAGCTATTGAATACTCCTGTCCTCTAATTACTTCCTCCAGCAGGTGGTGAGATTATTGTCTTCTGTAACATTATCTACTTAAACAACAAATAGCTAAGTTGTAAGTTAATATGACAAGAACATTAACACTCTCTCCTGATACTCTGATTTTTTTTTTTTTTAAATAATTGTGAGAGTAGGGGACAATAGCGTGAGGAGCACAAAGTTGAATTTAATAGTTACGTAGCTGAGATACTTTGTTTCAAGCATCTTACATATGCATTCATTATCCTACATAGTAGATTATTAACAGTGTATATTATACTTTTTCTACCACAGGGTCAAGAAGAGAATAGGATATGGTATGACCTCAAATTAGAGTCCCCTGATGTGATTTCAAATTAAGGTTCTAATCCTACAAATATTACATCTAGAGAAACTTTACTTCCCTTCAGAAACCTCAAAGTCAATAGAATGACCTTTATGCCCACAGCTACATACAGATCCAAACTCCAAGAACTTATGAACATGCTGAACTTGAAATTCTTGACACTTTCTATGTTCTGAAAATGAGATATGAGCTTTTTTGTTAAAATTATAATTATTCATCAAAACAGATCAGGTTTTAGACTGACTCAACTCCCAGCACTTCAGCACTAGATTTGGTGCAAGAAACCACCAAATAACAGCGACAATAATAAGAGATAAAAGGAAGCAGTAGGCAGACATAAGGGTCTGGAAAAAACAGATATTAAGTTCGTGAAGGGTATATTCCAACTTTGTTCCACCAAAATCAGTTACCCAACTCCTATTTTGAATGATGCAGCTTCTTACTGAATCACAGTGAAAGAATTAGAGTAACGGGATGTCCAAAGTCATCAAAGTTCTTTAAAAATGTTGAAGAAAACTCAGCAACTTAAACCTGCGGGCAAGGAAATTCCTAGCCTCATTGTTTATGAAGGTCACAGCTGTGCAATTCTCCATAAGATACCAATGAAAATAAAGTTGTAATAATTGCATCAAAATTAATCATTAGTTACAACTGCAAACTTCATTCAAAGGCCATCATAAAGGATGCAAAGTCAAGCATTAAAAAGCTAGGAGATGCCAGAATTAAGGAGGTCTGTGTAACCTCAGTTTAGCCCCCATAATGAATACACCATATAATGCGATCTGCAATTATGTGATAATACATTATTTTCTGTAGGATCATTGCCTCATTCAGTTCACAGCACGGATTAAGTACATGAGAAAACCAAAAGGACTAGGATTTGAGAGCTTTGAGAGCTTGGATCTGCTTCAGTTGAACTCAATGACAAAACTTTTCAAGATTTCACCCCAGAAACATTCTTAAACAGGACTGTTAATTTTGTTGTGGAAGCACGGCTAGCAATCATTTGGAAAAAACCCAAAGACACCAAAGGGGGACCACTCCCCTACCCCCAGCCTATTATCCTTCTGCTGCTACTTTCCTGTCCCCTCTGCTGGATTTATTTGCCTCCTCAATTAAAACAAGCCACACAGCCAGCTGATTTGACATTGAGCCCAAGGGAAGAGGCAGAAGCTCTGGAGGATGCACAGGGGCGTGTGGCCAAAGGCCAGGGATGGGTGAGGACCTGCAAGAGTGGCTCTTCTGCCAAGCAGGGACCTCCTGCTGTATTCGCAGGCGGCATGCATCTTCCCTCCCCATCAGCCACCCATTTTCTGACCTCTTCCGCCCTGACACAGTTTTCACACTCTCAGTTATGCCAAACACAAATCATCTGTTCATGTAGCTGCAGTCTATTGTTGTGGCCTCATCTCACGGCAGCAGGAATGAGCAGCCAGGGCTGCAACCTCTCTAAATAATAATGCAAATAGTCTACTTTGTAAAAACAATAATCAGCAGGCTAATTGCTATTTCACACTGCCGCTTTCAACTACCACAGATGTCAGAAATGCAAGTTCAGAACTGCAAATATTATTGCCGTCTTGCACTTTGAGAAGAGGACACCAGGAATGCAGAGCCCCACGCCGTCCATCGGCCTGTCCTGGTGCAGGTGGCCCAGAAGACCCGGCTGCTAAAAATAAATCCATCTTGTGAAGGGTGAACCTTCATTTTTGAAAGGAGATAATGCTGTGAGCAGCTAGAGGTGAAGTTATGAACATAATCTGCTCGGATTATTAAGATTAAATGGCATTTGGCATACTTCTGCATATTACACTGTCACATAAGGTCAGGAAGCGCAGGACAGAAAGCACCGTCCTTGCCTGCTTACAAAACTGTCCCGAGGCAGATTTCCCTGATTAAGAGTTATTAGTTAATAACCCAAAGCAAGCTAGGGAGTGGAAGGGCACATATATATATCACCGAATCACAGAATCTTCTAGGTTGGAAGGGACCTTAAAGATCATCTTGTCCAGCCATCAACCTAACTTACAGAAATAATCCCCCACACAACAAACAAGAAGCATCACCATCACTAAACCATACCTCCCAGCACTACATCAACGTGTCTTTTGAACACCTCCAGGGATGGTGCCTCAACCACCTCCCTGGGCAGCCCATTCCAATGCCTGATAACCCTTTCAGTGAAAAAATTTTTCCTAATATCCAGCCTGAACCTCCCCTGGCACAACTTGAGGCCATTTCCTCTCGTCCTGTCGCCTGTGACTTGAGAGAAGAGACCGACCCCCACCTCTCTACACCCTCCTTTCAGGGAGTTGTAGAGAGCAATAAGGTCTCCCCTCAGCCTCCTCTTCTCCAGGCTGAATATCGATTGGTAAAGTTTACGAGTGCTTCTTTACGAGGGTGGAGGGGAGACAGCGACTCACAAGCAGAGGAGCAGCTGGGATGCCACCACAGCAGCACGTGCTGTCACGGCGGGGGACACTTGAGGACGAGTGACCTGTTTGTGAGGGGCTTCCCTCACGGGAGTAAGCTCAGGTGAGCAAATCCCGCACCCAGTGCCGGATGGGCCATCTCCCCTGGCATTGGGTAGAGGAGTGGCCGTAGCATCCCTCCAGCCAAGGGGACACTAGTCTCTTCCTGGGCCACAGCAAATTTCTACCAGTCTGGCTGCAAAGCTACTCGGTGGCTAAAATACCCTCAATCTCTGCATCCCACTCTTCGGTTCCAACCACCCAAACCCTTCTTTTCTCTCAAGACGTAGGGAAAGCTGCCGGCGCATGGTTGAGGTTTGGGGATTTCTTTGCATTCCGAGGAAGGGCAAATTATCCCAGAGAAAGGGGTTAGACCCTGGAAGGCCTGAACAACAAAGTCGTATCACTTATAGGTTTCATTACCTCCACACAAGAGCCAGATTATATGGTAATATGAGGGGGGGGCGGGTCTGAAAGGCAGACGCTGCATCTGCTATACAACTGCAAAAAGGATTTCCAACAACTAGAGAGAAGAAAGCACCTTAGAATGACTGGGAGGATAGCAAGAAATCAAGGAAAATTAAAGGAAAATATGGGGATATCAGAAACGTGCTGGCAATTAAAACACTCCCAGAAAGTGTTCCCTATTTCCTGAGAGAAGCTGCACGCCACACCACACACTCATCCACGGCTGCCAAGATCTCGTCTCCATCTCATCTGTCAGGCCCAGGCCAGTGTTACAAATGGGGACAGGTCTCCTGTGGACTGCTGGACCACAGGAAAAAAAGCTGGGGCAAAAAATTTCAAAGTGGAAGCTTTAAGTTGGATTTACCACTAATCCCCAGGCCAGCACGGGCAGGGAGAGGCAGCAAGCACACTGCTCTCCCAGGCGGCACGTAGGCACCCAGTAGGTTCTCAGAGGGTCTGCATCTCCCTGTCTTTCCCCCCGGAGCCCACTGGAAGCTGGCAGATGCCCAGCTCTTGCGAAGAATTGGGCGGCAGCTGAAAAGTGTAAGGAACTAATTTTAAGTGGCCCTTTTTTTAGAAATTTGGCCTTTGTTTCTCCACGGGTTTTTAATTTCCTCGTACATCTTTAACAACAAAATATGTTTAGCAGCAAGAAGAAAAAAAAACTCTTAGCAGTAGATGGGGGTTTTTCTGGGATAATTTCAGTGACAACTATGTATAGTCCTAAACAGTATCAGGGCATGATTCAGTGATCCAAACAAACTTTTGGGTTGAGACCAGCTGTTACAAATACTTTTTTGCTCTTTTTAGGAATAAAAAGAATCTATGTGTATATTACACTCGGGCTGAGACTTGGGCTTCTTGTTTGCTTTTCATCATGTTCATGCTTATTCTCATTGTTATTGTATTGCTTTCATCTTCGATAAACAGAATATTTTTTTTTTAAAAAGCCCAACGCCTCTGGTATCTGCAATTCAAGATTCCTTGTGACTTGGCAGAGCTCAAAGAACTGCAGTCTAAGTTGCTGACCTACCTCAGAACTGCTTGCTTTCTGGTTGCTGCTTGCATTTTTCAGTGGTAGGAAAGTGACAGTAATATATATAACCTGAGTTAGCGTGTAGCTTTTTCATTCTGCTCTGATAGTTGAGCTACCAAACAGTGAATGACAGGAAGCAAACAAAGCTAACAAAGAAAAGAGAAAAGAAAAAAAAAAGAAGGCCTGACATAAAGTAATAAGAAATGAAAAAATATGAAATTCAGGCAAGAATAATAAAAGCAAATCCTAAAATAAATGGCAGGATTTGATTTTGCAGTGCTGGCTTACAGCCAGGTAACTGTCTGAAAAGTAAAACAAGTGAAGCAGATACACCTAAGGTAAAAATAATGTGTGTATTCTTTTGAGGGAAAGATGAGCTAGAAGAAAATAAAAAGACCCATCAAGAATGATAGAATTGTGTGACTTTAACCCCCTCAGTGCCATATTGTGTAGAAGAGCTGCTTCTATTTCTCTCTGTTGCTTTTGAAAGAGGCAAATTAGCAATAGCATGAGCACAGTAGTGTGTTGTGAACAGAGGGAGGAGCTGGAAACATTTGAAGTTGGAACCTACCTCCTTTTGCGTGCCTCTATGATTTATACCAGGGCATGTTCTCCCAGCTCTGCCCCAGCTATAGCTCCTCTGGTCCTCTCGATCTGGTCAACAGGCCTTGTGAAACCATTTCAGGAGGGCAGATTTAAAAAATAAATATGATCTATTCTTCCCCGAGTCAAGTACTTTTCTTCTTCTTCCAGGAAACCCCATAAAACAAAATGTCTGCTGAACAGGATCCAGTCACCACTCTCAGTTACATGGCGAAAACAGAATCTGGTCTGTAACAGGAGGGACCATTTCAGAGGCAAAAGTGCTTTTTCACCCACAAACTTTCAGCAGTAGCTTGGCTGGATTTTGGCACAAATTTTCTAAGCCAATTTTAATCTTAATTCCTTCTATCCCACAGGGGTTTTATTTTTTTTTACCGCTTGACTAGGAGCTATATTTCCATGACTATGCTTCTTGAAATGCTTTAAAAAGCGTTCAAAACCAAATGGTCCTCATGATTTTTTTAGCAAAAGCCAATCCTAATGTGATAGCCAAATCTAAAGCAACTTTTCTATAGCTGGGAGAACTCCTCTCCTCTAATCCCTTAGAAGGTGTGAATTTTACTGCTGTTACTGTGAGCTGTCAACTGATAGGAGTAAACGGGCTAGAAGGAAGCAGGCAGAGATGAATAAGGTATTTTTCAGTCGTAAACTCATCCTTTACATACATGTCAATGGAGATGGGAATCATCAGTCACTGAGCAAAAGGAAGCTCCCACAAACATCCTTCTCACAGCAGGTTTAGCTCCCATTTTTCTGGGTGATGACTGGACACAGTTTTGATGCACAAGGGACACAAATCCCAAATGAAGTCCCTCCCCGAAGGAGCCTGCACAAATACCCTTCTGCAGTGAACTCTGCCTGCCGTTACTCTTCAGAGCAATAACAGAGGCCAAAAGAGCTCTTACAGTCTTGTTAAGCTTATATGAAATAAAAGCTACTTATATGTCTCTGAAACCACTTCGTAGTGAAGATGGGTAAACATTGGCTTTTTTATCGCTACTGCTGTATATGTTTTTCCCCTTATCTTAATGCAGATTCTCAGCATATTGGTGTATAAATAAAGGCAACCTATCCATTTCCCTTCCAGATTTCCAAGAAAAGTTACAAGCCAATTAGCTTTGTATCATAAGCTTTATTGGCAGCAGAAAGCCAGAATCACAGGAACATTTGGTTCCCAGGAATTTGGATCTCGTAAGAGAGGGCCAGTGCCAACACTAACCAGAGTGTCTGCCAGTTGTTGTTCTTCACAGCTACAGCTGGCTGCCATTTCCAGCAATGCTGTAAAGATCAATACCTGATCAGATTGACTTTGTGAGGGGTATGGCATCAGCAGGACGTATGAGAAAAAGATGTGACCACCACTCCAGACATGAGAGAGAGAGGAGAAAACTCCAAAACCTGGAGGTGATGCTGAATTTTGAAGGCAGGCTTGCAGGGTCACCCTAGTAAACGATGTGATACCTGTAATGTACAGACCGTGAAAGTATATTAATCCTTCAGAAACTAGATCATGTGGTTCTCAGCAATGAATCCTGCCCAATTTGCCTCCTTCTGCCTTGATCTCGGGATCCTTTCTCCCTCCCTCTAGTCTTATTTTCTCGAAATAAAAGAGTGATATTTCTGAGACTGTCATAACCCCTGAAACATGTCAGAACATTATTGTTGTAATAACTGCATCTCAATATTCCTCCTGTGCAGTCTCCTGGGATATAGAAAATACTGCCTAGGAATCTTTATTTATGTCTCTAAAGCAGAAGGGCAAGGTTACAGCTTAGATACATGAAGTGCCCTTCTTCTTTGCCTTCAGCAGAAGGGCAAGGTTACAGCTTAGATACATGAAGTGCCCTTCTTTGCCTTCAGTGTCCCCAGCAATTGCCTCAACAGAGGAACTGAAGAAAACTAAAGAAATAAAAATGGCCTTGGTCTTGTTTAACTTTTTGGGTCACTCTTTGTAACTTCATTATATTCAAGAGAGCATTCTTTGGTTCACGAGCCCCCCCTCAACCCTCAGTCTCACACTGCCCTAGTAATTGGTGTATCTCATCTCTGAAAAGGGGGTGGTACCACTTCTCCAGCTCACTGGGATGTTGCAAGAGAAAATTACTCAATGTATGTGGCATACTCCGAACACAAAAATCTTTGTGTAAGCACCAAAGATTATTAGCGTGTGTGGATATTGCTGTTCCATGACACAGCACCCATCCGGAGGGGAGGGGTTTTTGTTCGTGTCATAATTCATTTCTTGCTAGGCACAGCTAAGACAATCCAGCCAAGCGATATTTGAGTTGTGCAGTTTAGTGTAGATTTTAGGAGGCCTTTCTTATCACTGTTTCAAGCTGGGTTACTCCAGCGATTTCCAGGGAACCCATCTGCCTCCGTAGCGTGGCTCCCTAAATCTTTCCTTGAGGAGCCAGGCCACCGGCATGGAGCAGGGAGCGGAAGAAGTGTGCCATTTCCCAAACGCAGTAATTGATTTAGCAGCAGTTTAAAACAATGTTGAGCATTGTCAAGGATGTTCCTTTGTGGCACTAAATCAAGTTCCTCAAGATGGATTACATACTAACCACATACTATCTAAAAATCTCAAGGGCTGTTTATTGTTCAACAATTTATGATAGCCTTGTTAGAGTACTGCATATCAGGCGTCTCTGGAGTATGAGAAGAAACAGAGACAAATAGCATACAAACTATATTGAACAATTCATTACATTATATTGTCGAAACCTAAGCACAGCATGCAGATAACCCTTTTATGCATGCTGCCTTATTGAACAATAATCACTCTGTAATGTTTCAGATATTTAAATCATATTTATAATCACACATTTTAATGCAACATCCCTCATAAAGTTCTCAAGGCATTTTACAGGATGCATAAAGCATGGAAAAATACAAAATTTTAAAATGCAGATTCACCTACCACAGGCCCTGGAGGCAGGCTAATGAGGTAGATATACAAAACTCTAAGCTGACAGTTTAACTGTTTAAATAGTGTATATAATAATTCAAACAAATTTTAAGATATCTTTAGTTATAAACCTGTTCTTTAACTAAATATTTGGGCTAGGTTGTATAAGTGCTTATTTTCAGTTTACAATTATGGTGAGAAACAGCAACATTTTTTGGTTCCTTATTTAGAATCTTCTCCTTAAAAGCTTTCACGGATACCAAGCTGAAAGATAAATTACTGGGGGAGGTTTCCAGTGCCTTTCTGAGCAATGTCGTATATAACTACACTTCTCCAAAGAGGACCAAAAACCTTGCCTGTCTCCATGGGCTACAGGACTGTGAGTCACGTCTTCACAGTCACAGCTCTGCTAGTGATGTCCTGCATTGGCTAGAGCATGCCTTTCCGTGCCTCAGTTTCCCAGATTATTTAGACATATTTAATAACACTTCTGTTTCAAGCATTTGATACACTTGTGTGTATGTGTGCTTGGAACATCCCATATTCATGGTCACTGATGATATTCAGCCAAGGATCCCATTCATCTTTGTCTAAAACAACACTTAAGGATGCTTTCCTGAATTGGTGACCAGCACAGATGGCGTTACACTGGGCACGTGAAATGTGCAATCAAATGATGATCTCCCAGTGCTCCACTTCATACAGGCACCTGAGGTGCACTTGGTTTGCCCAATGCTATCTTAATTTTTATTAGAAAAGTGCTGTTCTTCCTACCAGAGCAGATAATAGACTAGCAACAAATTAATTCCTTCTCCTTTATTCGCATTCTTTTTGGTAGACCACAACTTTCAAAAATCAAGATTAGGTTAATGAACTGTCATGAAAGTTTTTCTGAGCAAGAACTACGCCTCTGTCTGCAGAAAATTCTGGAGGTACTGGCAACTTTGTAGTTTTTTTTATTTTAACATATTTCACTATGACCAGAAATTTTTTTTTAATATGTTGTAATGTGTAAAAAGTGTGGGAGGGTTGGAATATTTTTCTTGATGGCACTGTGTGCATGTGTCTATATTCTCATGGCATATTTGTGGCTTGCATTCAAACTATAGATCAATTCTCATTTCTCTACTTTCAGACGTTTCCCCCTTCTTTTAAGTTAACACTTAAAAATAAGGATCAAATGGCAGGGAACTTTAAATAAAAATATGCGGTATTTTGATGTTTAAGGATCTCAAAAGCAGTACCTCATAGATTGATGGAAGATAATTAAGGAAATAGAAGAACAGAAGCCAAAATCTTTATGGAAGAAACAGAGCAGAGAACAACCCTGCAATGGGAAAAGAGCTGGCTGATCAATGAAGTCTAGGGATAGGAGCAAATTTGGAACATTCGTGATTCTTTGTGATTTTTTTTAAAGATTATAATTCTATTTTTGCAAACCATTTGGGTCCTGAGAGATGACTAAGGAAGCCCGGTGAGAGGTGGGACAACTGTTTTTGGCTAACACTCCAAAAGGACAGCATCTTCCCCTGGCTGCTTTCGCAGCTGGACACTCGGTGGGAAAGCAGCAGCCAAGAGCAGCCGGTGAGGAAACCTGGTCAAAGCTTTTCCTACTTTACTACATGCCCCTGAGTCAGGCATGAAATACAGCAAAACACAGTGTCATGCCACACTGCCACACTTTCACCTTGACCTTCAGCATGTACCGTGTTTCTTTTGGAAACGGCTGTGTCTAGGGTCACAGGAGAAACTCAGCAGGAGTCACCGCCACTCATGGAGGCCAGGTACACACAGTGTCTAGGGTCACAGGAGAAACTCAGCAGGCACTCATGGAGGCCAGGCACACACGGTCAGTTGCTTGCACAAGTTTCCTGCAAACCCTGTCAAGCTGGTTGGCTTGGAAGACACCATCTTTCAAGGGCAAAACCAAGCCAATCTGGGGTGCCTTACCTCCCTGAGAGACAGCAGCGCTGGCCCACAGGTCTTCATGGTTTCCAAGCTCACCAGGAGCCAGGATCTCCAGTCAGGGTTGTAACTCGTACTTTATGTCTCAACTTTTTCCAAAGGTAGAGTTATAACCCATCCTCGCTCCTTCACTTCAAACGCCGTTTCAGAGAAGTATTTTCTCATCCTTGCAAAACATCTGTATTCAAACAAACAGGGGAAAGAGGGAGAGAAGAAACTGAGTGAGAACGGGCTTGTCTGGAGTCTACTGCTGGCACCCAGTAAAGAAAGCTCATGCCCATGGGTTGCATCATCTCACAATAACCTGAACTTGCCTGTGCTTAAGAATCCCCTTACAAAATGCATAAATGATGTTGTGTTACAGACAGCAAAAAGGGCTGGAAAGACTGTTTCTGTGTCGGCATGAAGGTATAGTTGGAACTAAAACACAGGGCATCAGTCATCCTCAGGGACAAGCCGCAGAGACAGTCTCAGATGACTTTCCACATCGTTGTGCCGACAATTCCTCATTTCTGTCTGAATCAAAAAAATATTGCTGTTTTGGATGCAAACCTATATTGAGCCTTCTTTCATACTTTTCTACGTGTTTTTGTTGTCTCTTTTCCTGTCTAGTCTTAATTTTCACCAAAAACAACATGTGAGGATGAGTTTTAGCTAGTGGCTTGAGCACATGGTAGGTTATAGAACTGCAAGCAGTCGGAGACTGTCAGCCTTACCTAATGGAATAACAGATAGAGGGCGAGAATAATAGCTCCCTTGTCTGCTAGTCTATTAATAGAGGAACCATCAATATTGCAAAATGACTGGTAATAAGAGTATTTTAAGGATGGGGGTGAGCCTTGGAAATAAATGAACTTTCATTGCTAGCAGGATTGTTACAGCATAAATTAAATGCTTTCAGAAATAGTTTGTTTGGTTACCGGGCAGCAATATAGTATCAAATGTTAGTTATTGTTGTTATTTTTTATTATTCTGCTTTTTTAATGTTTAGTCATTCTTTTTTCCCTTTAGCATCCATGTCCAAAAAATACATAGAACTTCTGACCTAGGAATATATTTATACAACATCACAAAGCTTTTCCATGGCAACAGGCCTTGTCAAGCTGTCACAAACACCATAATGACAGATTTCCAAGCAGTTCCCAAATAAATATGATCCTACTGGAGAAAATGGAGAAAAATGCTAAAGTGACGTGTAGTTCTGAGCAGCAGGGTCCTGACATAGAGTGCAGGTAGAAGAGTAAAGAACCAAATATTGCACCATGAAAACTAGTAGGAAATTCAATATCCAATTAAGACTGAAGTCCCTACATTTCCAAACCAAAGGAGAATAATGGCTAGTTCTTGAGACCTTTTGTCACGAAACTAAACATAACCGACCTCAGTCAAAAGGACTTCTCAAATGATTAAAGACCACTTCTCAAGAGTTGAAGGACTGGACCTTGCCAAGTGAAGAAAAATTTAGAGTGGCTCCATGGTACATAGATTTTCAAAAGTCCCCAGAGAAGTCAAGGAATTCAGGATTGGGCACTCTGATCTAAAAAAATTATCTAGAAGTTACATTCTGCCTTTAAGGTTTTTTTTTCGGCTTCTTCCTGAATTCCACTGAGGTCAGCAGTACTGGTAGGAATAAGGACCTTGGGAAAAATTTTATTTAGAAATGAGCTGCAGCTATGACTTATGAGAAGTGGGTTTAAGCTGTCCCTCCCCCCGATGTTTTATGAGTGCTTACGTTTAAACAGGATGTCTCTTAAGGAGGCACACTGTCATCTACCTACCGGTCACCAAGGTACCTGAGCATCCCAAGCGAAGCCAGATGATATTCTATGTATTATTTCAAGCTAATGATCATAACAGTGGAACTTTGACACTATCTTTTTTGTACTATTGTACATTTTTTCTTCCATCTGCCTTCTCAGAACACCCCCTAATAGCCTTACCTTGCTCTTTTCCTCCCCTTACTCACTCTCAGCTTTATGCCTTCACTCATGCAGCTTCCTAACACATTAAGCAGTCTCCATGACCTCATCTGTCAAACGTCCTTTCATTCACTTCCAAAAATATCTTTAAAACCCACCTCTTCCAGTAAGCAAGCTTTCTCCTTTTATCATTTATAATTCTGTCTGTCTTTTTTTTCTTCTTGTCTCTCTTTATTTTGCGCCGTGTAACAGACAGAGCTGGTAGTATCATCAGTAGCTAAAATTGCCTGACATTTCCCATTACAAGATTTTTGTTTTTAGTTGCTTATAATTTTGCAGCTTTAAATTACTTGGACTGAATTTTTCCATGCCAGGTGTCTCAAGCAAAATTTTTCTGGAAAGTTTCAACTAGACTGGTTTAGACAGTTCTGAAAATGCAATTAAGGAAAAATGCCATGGTTTAGCCATTTGAAAGAATTCTTACAAGCACTTTGTTCAAAAGCACTAGCAGCGCCATGTTTTGGTGTAGAGATTTCAAGGATTCAGTGAATCCCTTGCTTTTTTTGCCTGGGTTCTGCTTCTGTCTGCACCCCCAGAAACCTGTTAGCCCGTGGCCCTCCCCCAAAACTCACTTAAACTCATGCTTAATGGAGAATTGCGGGTCTTTGGCAGCTGAATTACCTAATGTAGTAGAGGCTAAGGTGGAAAAACTTAGGAAATTCTAGAATTAAGGTTGCTCTGGTAGCCTTAATTGGACCTTCACCTTGTGTGTAAGCCTTAGCATACTATATTTAATTACATGATCACATACAGACTTCTTTTCCCCACTGGATCCAGCCTCACGCAGGGCACAGGATGGCATGGGAATCAAGAAAGAGAAAAATTGCTTGTACTCTGCATAGTTGAGCACTTCCCAGAGATTTGGATGTTGCCTCTGTGCCTGCAAAAAGAGGGAAGATTTTAAGAGGTATTTAGCTGGGTAGGTCCATGAAAATATTCAGTACCTACTGTTCTGTGAATGAACTAGGGATTTTAGAAAAATCCGAATCTAGTCATAGATAAAAGGGCAATATGTAAGTATACAGTTGAAAAAGGTCTGAATTGAACCTGCAGAGACACAGTATCTAGGTTTTGCATGTTGTGCTCTATAGCTTTTAGCCTTCAACTACAAAAAACGTGTATTATACTGTTAAGCCTCCACAGCAAGTTAGATTGGGATCCGCATCTCTAATCCCTGTCAAGGTAAATCAGGTAAGAAGTCGCACTTCTGAATGGCAGTTTCACTCGTGGGGCAGCTATCACATCCAATACATGCTGAAAAATAATGATTTTCAGAATGCGGACCTTGGTTAAGACAAACTGCCACAGCTGGTGTTCAGAAAGCAGATCATCACAAGCAGCAGATAACTTCAGCATTTTCACGCAGATTTAAGGCCGGGGTGGGGACATATCAAGATGTCACAAACACTGAAATGAAAATTTCATTCTCATCCGTGTAAATCCAGCTCTGGCAATGGAAGGGGATGCCAAGGTGGGGTGCAAATAGTACTGCATGCTGGGATGGAACCTTTTTGTGTAAATGGGAAACTGTGCCGTGGACACAAAAATGTTCATTTCAATAAAACATTCAAGAAAACAAATAAGGAAGATGCTTGGCACTGTGGCAGAGTTTTATCAAACTAGAAAGTTTTTCAAAGTTTTCCATGAGGCCCTGGACATGCTGCATATACAGCAAAGAAAACTACAGCTAGCAATGTTTGGTCAGAGCAAGAGCTATATTTCAGTAGATACCAATTAGTTGCCAAAAACTACTGTGTATACATGACAGAGGTTAAAATAGCTCGGGAGGTTTTATTTCTGAAGCTGTTCTCTTTATAACATAATTCATTAGTCATATCCAGTTAGCACTTCCCTAGAAGTGAACCCGACATCATCACATTAAGAGCTGAGAGCAAAAAGGATAATTAACGAAACAACTAAACTGTTTCCCACAATTATTATTCAAAACTTTAATAGAGAATTTATGTTTCTTAAAACACAGTTAAAGCCTTTTATCTTGAAATAATTTCTTTTCTACAGAAGTAGCACAAAAAAGCTTCTATAGGGGTTGGACTCTGCACTGAAGTCAGCTCCGTGTTTTAGGAAGATGTGTGGATTGATATCCCCCTCACAGTCACATTTCTACACAGGAAGGCAGAAAAGCTCACTTTGAATTAAGAAGAGGTAAGCCTTGCTCACAAAGGCAGAAGTTTTATGAACCTTTGAATTTATCTAATAAATATTTTCCCTGCATTTCTTTTCAAGGATTAATTACAAAAGCAGTCTAAAAGAATCCCCCGAAACTCCATCATCAAATTAACTCAGAGCTGCACATCTCTGCTGTGGAAGAAAGACCCCTTATAAATTCTAGACGTTTTGAGAGGGGTCTTTGTAAAGAAATTATCCTTGATGTGCTTAATATGACCTTTTCTTGACCAGCCTTTTTTATTGTCTCTTATGCTTGTTTTCCAGAACCTCTCCTCAGCAGTCTGAGAGCTCAGTATAGGCTGAGCAGTGCCTTAGACTCCACAGTCTTCCACTGAGTTTCTAACTAGGTTAAACATGTTCACCCACCCTTGTTCTGAATTGCCATATGCCTGCAACTTCAGTAAGCTCTGATGGATATAGCTGTGAGGAGGCATTTCATAAAGACTCCCAGCTCTTATGTTCAGCTAATTCCCCGCCAATGGCCAAACTGTTTACCCAAATAGCATTTTGCACTCATCAAGAATTTTTGATCAACTGTGCTGAAATTCCCAGATTTTTTTGCTTATTATCCCCATAGGCAGGAAACGGGAAGTAAAAATTTGATTAAATGATGCTTTGCAGGTGATGAGACTGAGGTATAAGCCAATTAAAAGGCTTGCACAGAGTCATGCAGTGAGTCATTTTTGCAATCATCTCCAGGATTTCTGACTTTCAGGACCAGACTCTGGCTGCTACGTGATTACATACCGCAACTTGTATCTGTTCTTTGGTCTCAGTTAACTGGCACTCTGGGCAAGCAGGGATCTTGTTCCTGTACTTTTCCTCCCCAAAGACGACACAGAAGGGCCGTGCCCTAGTTCCAGCTGTGACAAACACCTGTTTGTGCAGGAGGTCATTGCAGATAATCCAGAAGATTGTTGTGCAGTGGATTATCTCGGATGATGTTTTCAAAAAAATGCTCTGTATCACACATGGGCCAAAGTTCTCATAACTCTTCCTCTGGACCCTTCTGTCTGTCACATCACATTTGTTGTCACCAGTAGGTTAGTGTCTAATGGGAAGCGGTGGAGGCTGACGTGTTTTCTGGGGCATTGCATGTGTATCAGGGAGGAGAACGTGACATCGCTCGTGTCTCTTCATCTGAGGTGGCTTATACACAGCCATTGCTTTACCTAAGGGGTGGAATATTTTTTCTGCCTGACACAGTCTTCATTTCAACAGACTCCAAGACAGTAGAAGCCACATTTGTGCTGTGAGCTAAAAGTGCCAGGCTTTTGCCTGGGTAGATGTTCTCTGGGAAATTTCTGCAATCCAGGCATCATTTCTGTCTCTTTATCTGGAACGCAGAAGAGTCAGGAGAGACCACATTTCCATGAAGCAGAAGAAATGGGTCATTAAGGGCTTGCCTCACAGAAGCTGTGTAGAAAGGATTTTGACTTGAATGAGTCGAGGCAGAATATGAATAACTGAAGGTCTAAGTCGTCAGATGACCCTGTCATACTTGTGCTTCCATTTGCAGAATCTCCCTACGCTATTACCTGTAGTTGAACAACTAGCTTAAAACCCACCTGTGGAAACATCCAGATATTCATGTTGGCCCCTCTCACAGGACACAGAGATCAAGGGATGTGAAGTTTCTATAGGAGCCCACACTGACCCCCAGGCAGTGCTTTAAACGTGAGTGCCTTCCTGCCTCATCTGTGAAGATGTCTCTTGCATGCCTGCAGAAAGATTGATGGACATGCTTCCAGGATGGAAAGCACATGCTGTAAAAAAGTTGTTTTCCATAACAGAGTGAATATTATCAGTAAGATGATGATGAAAGACATCACAAAACTGTTGTGGGAGATTTCCTACGCCATGAAACAAGGATCCTGGCCGTGGGCTGTCCTTTTTGCACATATCCTCCTAGAGGCCCATCCACCTTATCCAGTGCCTTCATCAATGACACCCCTCCTCATATTTGTGATTTTGTGTCCTATTTGCTGCTTGTTACCACCATGCTCCTCCAACCTACACTCCATAAATACAAACCAGTGGCTTGTCTTCAGCAAAGCCTGACGAGGCATGCAATGAAATGCAGCCACCTCTGCTCTCCCCCATCTGCCCAGCCCCTTGCTGGGCCCTTGGGCTGAGCCTGGTCCAAACCCTGGGGGCAGCTTTGTAGCACCTTCGGCTCTGCATCCCCTCCCCATCCGGTCCTTGCACCTGCTGCAGTTCATGAAGGGTTTGGGATTTGTTTCTTGGATTTTCATCCTAGTATGCGGGTACAAAGATGATTTGTGGGGGGATTTTTTGTGTCTGCCATTTTTATTTTTTTACTTTTTAACAGGACCTTTCCCTGTGCCTCCACAGGACAGGCTGGTCCTGTACATGGCAACGGTTAGGCAGATGCCTTTCCCTGTTGGTGCTGCACCTGAGCAGACAGTCTTCTTGCTGCATAGTCTAGGATGCTCTGTGGTCTGTTTCCCAACCAATTTTAGCGTGGAAAACCCCGATGTTTTCTCATATTTCCAAGGCATTCACAAGGAAAAGAGATTCTACACTAAATTTAAGCATGAGATACAAGTGGGCACTGGCAGAAGACGTGCATACCACAAGCGTAGTTTTCAAACTGCCGAATCGACACCCATTTCTTATTTTCTGTAATGGTCTGGCAAACACACCACATATGGACCACAGTTAACTTAAAAATATACACGTGCAGAATGTGTTTTAAATCCAGTCAGCCTTCCCTGCAAAGCCAGCTCAGACAAATCTCCTTCCTACCTCCTCAAATGGATGGAGCATCCTGCTTTCTGGATACTCCTGGCGCACCGCTGGAGACGGCCACTTCGCTTGTCACCAGCCCTCTTCTTCTTGTGCCCTACTCCTGCTCTACCTAGCAAGGTCCTGCAGGCCTCAAACCCCCATGGGGGTGCAGGGCTGGCCCTGCCCTGGGCCCTCCATCAGCATGGTTTAGGAAGGGGGTAAGAGCAACTGGATTGGGGCTTCTTCTCACAGATAAGCGGCAGTGGACACAGCTGGGTCTTATACTCCCCAGGAGGACTCTGGTGTGAACAACTGACATACACAATAGCCAAGCTGGAGGCTCTATGCAGGAGAAATGCATATTTAATATATATGCGCTTTACTGTAGAATTCTTGTGTATTAATGCACAATATATTGACATTTACTGTGAGGATTCATGCTTCATAAACATGGAATTGTTCTGTTTTCTCGATTTGTGCCAGTTTCCTATAAATACAGAAATTAGGTAGTTATCCCTAAAGCTATCTCATAGAATTCAAAAATAGATAAACAAAGAATAGCAATGCAATTCAGTCATTAAAATTCAAAAAAAAACAAACAAAAAATATATCTGCCCATTATCCTTTTGATGAATCTGGCCTTTTGCCTCAAAACCACTACCAATTTCAGCTGGCATAAGAGGAACATTTTATGAATACTACCCAATATTCACTGCACTGAACTGGAAATGCTAGTCAATAACAGCTCATTATCATTATCCAGATGAGAGGCAAATTAAGCATGGGAACACTATGCTAACGTAATGTAAAGGTTGAAATGCAAAGCAGCAAAAGCATGAAAAATTTGGGCTAAGACTCTCTACACAACAACTTAAGGACTATTTTGACTGGATCTGAATTTTCATTTTTTTTAACATGCTGGAGCACTCTTGCAAAGATATAGGTGGAACACCAGATGTATTCCTACAGAATTTATCTTTCCCAAAGAAAGCTGATTATCAAAATAAAAATGTGTTGCAGGAGAGATGGAATGCAGTCAAGGCTCTGTCTAAAATTGGCCTTCTTCCTTGATAATTTGTCTTCCCACCACTTAAGCAGCCCACTTGAATGGCCTAGATCCCAAGATTGCAGGAGAGATGGAATGCAGTCAAGGCTCTGTCTAAAATTGGCCTTCTTCCTTGATAATTTGTCTTCCCACCACTTAAGCAGCCCACTTGAATGGCCTAGTTCCCAAGATCGTATCAACCTCTCCTGCCAGTTATTTCTGAGATGCTGTCAGTTTTGCACCTTAATGACTCAGTAGACCTCAGCTCCCATACCAGCCAAGCTTTCAAAACTCTAATTCTTCATCATTTCAGGTGGGAGGAGAAGGAGCCAGTTTGCAACTCCCCAGAAATTTGCCCTTCTGCTGCTTCGGAGAGCTCGTGCTCCTTCAGTACAGAGCCCAAGTTTCAAAATCTGGGTGTCTAACCCAAAGACACCAGGTAAGTCTGGACTGTGTGACTGCTTTTCGCCACAATTTCAAAACCTTGGTTTGGAGTCAGCATGAAACCGGCTTTTTAGATGATAACAATCTTTGAAAATGGAGGCTGCACCTCTTCCTGTGTCTCGAGTCAAAGCAGTAACACCAGCACTCGAAGCAAATTCCTAGCTTTCCACTACATGCTACGCGTTGGTTTGGTTCACAGCACTGCCAAATGTCCGTGTGGGATCCCACGTGGAAGCAGTTGACACAGATGACCCTTCTCTGGTGTATGTGATAAATGTCAGTGTCAAACTTGTGACTTCTAAGAAGTCAAAATCCCACAGATGCAAACAAATTAGCGGGCAGTGGACACATGCATGGAATAGTCATTTGTCCAAGGGGAGCAAACTAAATTTCACCCAAAGGAAAAACCTTTGCCATACATAGCGTAGCTGCATGGGCCTCACAGTCGGCTGCTTCGTTCCGCTGATCTGCCCCTATTACACCAAATTAGCTGCTAATGCAGATGTAGGTAGACTTGGTGGTGGCCAGAGTCAAAACACTCTTGAGAAGAGAACAGTGAATGCGATAATGTCAGCTATAACTGGGCTGAAGAAGGCAGAGAGCTTCAGTGCTCTCCTTGATTGATTATAATTTAGATAATTGCGTGTTATATTTTAGAGCCTTTCATCAATAAGTGCAGATACTCTGCTTTGCAAAGTAGGGTTTGTGGGGAAATTTAACCTTTACAGTGCTGGGGCTGCTGGAAGTTGAAGTGAGCTGTGATTTAGTGAAGTGAGAGAGCGGGCTGGGCCCAAAATACACAGGAAACATTTCATTTCCCCTGGCAGCTGAAGCATCACTGCCCTAACAGAAACTACATGACTACTTAGGACATGAAGGTTTGCTTGACATTAGGAGGCCTGAAGAGAAAACTAGAAATGACTTGGACCCAGAATCTAATAATCTTATGCTTAAGAAAAATAATGAAATGTATACGAATTAAATTAATTTGGACATGAGGCTAGGTTGTGCAGAAGTGTAAATCATGTGAGGTCGCAACTGGAGCTTTTTTGGGCATCAATGCCATAGAATTAAGAAAAAAAATATCAATCTACTTGCCCCTCAACAACATTGCCTCCACTCATCAGAGGTCATCAGAATTCTACCTGGGCATATATGTGTAGGTGTGGGTGTGTATGTGTTTCTGTGTATTTTATAGGCAACTTTATTTTATTTCTATCTTGAAATTTAGTGAGAGGGTAGACAACTAAGTCTTGAACCTGCTATTTCTAGTGTGGATATAACTGGTGGGTTTTTAGCAGACATTTTCATTCAAATTTGTTTTTCTTTTAAATAAAATAATCCAAAGGTAAAAAGTCAATGGTAGTAGGTTCACTTATGGCAAGTAAAGGAAGTGTTAATGTGGAAAAAAGCCTAGATTAAACTATAGGGTAAATCTAAATAAAAAAGACAGTCAGTGTAAAAAATGACAACACATCACTGTGGAAGATGAGAATCAATGCAGCTATTTTACATGACAGATTTTCTATTCAGACTAAATATATTCTGTCTTGAGCATATTGTGTATTGCCCTGACATCATTTTGCCTTTATTCGCATACTGTGGTAATGCTATCTACAGCATATAGACTCCCATTGACAGCATTTTGCCTTTCCTCAAATCACAACATTGTCTACGCAGACATCCACTGACATTGTTTTGCCTGTATTTTCCACTATAGACTCACAGTGACATTGTCTGGCATTTCATTATGTTACATCTCAGCAGGATTCTGTGGGATTTTACACCAATTATTAAAAGTCACAGCCAGGCTCCGGCGTGCCCTAATAACACAAGTTGGCTCCCACTCCTTATTGAAGGATCACAAAATGTTACTTTCTCGAGTATTTATAGGTTTCTTGATATTTGGTCAGCCAAGGAAGCCAGTTCCAGATGAGGAACTGGAGCTCCTCATCTTCTGGATGAAGAGTGTGGCCTCACAAGCCACCAGACTGGTCTGCCCAGTATTGCTTCAGGTGCTCGCTGCCGTAATTCCTCGGCTGCCTGAGTTACCAAAATACAGATGCCAGCCAAGGCATCTGCTCTAACGCTGCTTGCGCGTCGCTGGGTAGGGAACAGGAAATTAGTAGCCGAATGAAAATGGCTTTGGAAAGGGGTCTGCAGCTGGAGAGTCTTACTGGTTCCCCTGTGCTTCCCCGGGGGAGGAAGGTGAGCGGGGCTGGGGGCTGCAGGCTCCATCACCATCCTCTCCTCTCCTCTCCTTGGCCCGCCTGGGCAAAGGGCTCTGCTGCACAGAGCAGACCGCTCCGAGCAACGGGGCCCCTCTCTATCCAGCTACACCAATACTGATTAAATTTCTGCTCTTAAATATGTAATTCTCCAGGTGCTTGAAAGAAAGTATTTGGCTAATTGGGGAGCACTTTAACAGTGAAGCTAGTGTGACCATTGGAATTTTGCTAGTTTCGATGGAGCTAATACATCTATAAATGGGCTTTTTCTTCATTAATGAATTTCAACTTTTATGAGTATACCTAAACAAAATTAAAAATTGCCAGCACAGACTAGTGATTTCACCAATCATACCAGTGAAACTGTGGTCTCTGCTGGCATGTACACTGTGGGACAGCATCTCTTCTCCCGGCTGTACTGTCCAGGCAAATGTATGCAATGTGGACCTAGTTTCACTCTGCAATAGGTGTGCAAAACACTTCATGTAAAATGGGTATTAAGATTAATATTTCTGACATCACTAGAACACCTTGTGACATACCAAGCGTAAACGAAGCAATATGGGGAGTGTGAATTTAGTGGACACAATGCTGTATTGTCAGCTTGCCCCGTTTTTGTTGGTTTATAATACAAGTGAAGTGTTATCATGGTTCAGAGATGCCTGCATCCATGGGTTAAAGAAAAGCTCTAATAATTTTATTCTGAAAAGACTTCTAGGGTTTGATAATGCATTCATTCTATCTGGTAAACAGAAGGCTGGTGGTACTTCTTTTTATTTTCCCTAAGCAAGGAAGCCTTTCCAAGGTGTAGAAACCATTTATCTGCTTTAGTCAAGGTGATTTCCTTACCAAGGCCATTGTCCCTGCAGTGAAACTGTGATTATGTGGAGGGTAATTGTGTGTGTGCATGTCTGTATACCTTAACATTGTTTCCAGATAAAATTAATGAAAAAGCCAACAGTGAATGCAACGAAATGTGCTTTGCCTGCCTGTAAGAGCAGCATTAGTATCTACTTCATATTTTAATAAATTACTGTGCTGTGTGAAACCTGTACCTGTCCATCGTTTGCTGAGCCAGAACGATCTTCATTAAGCTGCAGACAGTTTGCTCCTGTAAAATGCAACACAGTCTGAAGCACTATCAGCAGCAGCAGCAAAACAAAAACTTGTCATGTACAATACTGGCGGCAAAATGGAAATGCTTGGAAAAGACGATTATCTATTGAAATATATATAGTCCAGAGGGCAAATGTTCATTCAACGTTATTGACAGCAAATACGTAACGTCTTTTACGGAGGCTGTCTTTCCAGTTCTTTCTGCATCTTTGGATATCTCAGCATGTGTACGGGGCATTATTTCATCTCTCGGCCCCAATCCTGAGCCAGCAGCGCGTGCGGAGGCAGCCATCTGACAGTGGTTAACGGCAGTGCCTGGCTTTTGTGTATTGCATGACATAAACTTCAAATTACTAGCCTAAACTTAAAGTTAAAATTAAATTTGTCTTGTTGTTTTTTTGTTTGTTTTGTTTTTGTTTTCCTAAAAATGTTACCATTAGTAAGATGGTGGCCTTTTAGTTCTTTTTCTAACACGGACTGGAAAGATTTTAAAATTAACTTTTCAATACAGTAGCATGAAGCCTAGACGAAGCAACATTGTTCGGCAGTCAATTTATTTTTTTTTTTTTTTTAATGCATCCACATGTGACTGTGGCAGAAAATTATTAAAACAAAGTGAAACTGTCAGACTTTAAAGTGGGGTTTAATTTCTTTATGAGCTTTGTCTATCATCTGATTCGTAATTATTTTATTTCATACTCTCATCTTGTGAGAACTTGTCAAAAAGCTTTTGAAATCCTAATAAGTAGGTTCACAGGGTCTTCCTTAGCCACAGTTTTATTAACCTTTTTAAAGAAGACAGAAAGCCTTTAAATTAAGCTGATCTGCAGGCAGCTAATTTTTGTAGTGTCAGAAAATCATCGACTTCTGTAGTTTGGGCTATTCTTTCATATATAAACATTTAAGAAAAACAGCTTTTAATGCAATCTGTGTTTACTAATACGAGCTAATAAAACCACATAATATTACTTTGTATTGTGTTAATGGGTATTGCATTATACTATATGAATGCCGTATTAATTGATGCTATACATCACTGCAGCACTTGCTGTGCAACCCAGAGGAAGAACAATTCTTGACTTTACTAATCTAGTAGACTTAACAAAGCTGTAAAAACCTTTGGAGGCACAAAAATATGAAAGACCTATTGAAGAGGTTTATTTGCTTTGCTTGTTATTGCTTTACATTAATCTGGATTCAGCATGCCCTGTGAGAGAGGTGTTTGATACTTGGTTGGGAGATCCCAGACACACTTTCACATAGCCCTTCAGAGCAAAATCTACTCCTCAGCCTGAGCTGACCCTGACACAACAGTGAGAAGGTGGGAATAAAGGTAACTTTTGTCCTTTTCAGTTATATAAACACATACATATATATGTATATAAAGTGTATAATGTGTGTATAGATGTATATATAGATGTGCACTATCCTGTATGTACGTATCATATGTGTGTATTTGTGTGTATACACACATACATATAAAAATGCATACATATACACACAAGGTGTGTCTAAGCCCAAGTATCAATGAAGTCTTGTCAGCTTGGGTACTGCTAGCAGCATAACTTCTCGAAGTGGTGTGATCAGCACAGGCTACAGGGAGGAGGGCTGGATAAATACGTAGACATCTGCCCCATTCTGGACATGATGTTTTCACAAGTCCTGTGTTATTATTCCCCAAAAGAACTAGTTTAAATTAAGGTGAGATCTACTTCTGTGAGATGCAGTGCTTTGAGCATAAAAATGTCCCATGGCTCTATTCATCTTGTCCTCAGATTTGGGGCAATAACAGAAAGATACTGAGAGTTTGTAATGACTCCCTAACATCCAGTTAGGGGATTTATTCTTCTGTTGATGAAAAGGAGAGCAGAAAAACAAGGTTCAATTCGAAAATTTCTCAGCAGACGAATCTGACTGCAAGCCACAGCTGCATTTACAATGCTGCAGTCCGAAGGAAACAAATTGAAGGAATAAAGAGCTAGGCCAGGTATAAAATGATCTCAAACAGTCATTAGCATAGTCTTCAACCCATCAGATAAAACTTTAGCACTGCACCAATTATCTTTGCATTGAAGCTCTGCCAGGACAGATTGAACCCAGGGCAAGAAATGAGTTCAGACTGAGCTTAATAGGAAGGCAATAACCTGGTAACATCGTGAGCACAAGGCCAAGTGCTGGAGAAGCAGCAACGGGCCAGGGGGAAGAGGGGAAGGTTGGGTGCCTCTGCATGCCTCTGTGCAGAGCTAAGAAGCTAGCGAGGGCCAGAGGTGGACCCCAAATAGTCATCACCTCTCACAGGGAATCTCAATGTATCTGCAAGGACAATTTAAAAACAAAACAAAAAAAAAATAAAAGAAGAAGAGAAGAGAAGAGAAGAGAAGAGAAGAGAAGAGAAGAGAAGAGAAGAGAAGAGAAGAGAAGAGAAGAGAAGAGAAGAGAAGAGAAGAGAAGAGAAGAGAAGAGAAGAGAAGAGAAGAGAAGAGAAGAGAAGAGAAGAGAAGAGAAGAGAAGAGAAGAGAAGAGAAGAGAAGAGAAGAGAAGAGAAGAGAAGAGAAGAGAAGAGAAGAGAAGAGAAGAGAAGAGAAGAGAAGAGAAGAGAAGAGAAGAGAAGAGAAGAGAAGAGAAGAGAAGAGAAGAGAAGAGAAGAAGAGAAGAAGAGAGAAGAGAGAAGAGAGAAGAGAGAAAAGAGAAAAGAGGAGAGGAGAGGAGAGGAGAGGAGAGGAGAGGAGAGGAGAAGGAACAGGGTTCTTGTGTTTTCTTGTCTTTCTGAAATAAAACTTAAAAAAAATATTATTTCTGAAATCAGATGCAGCAAAATAATGACTGCTACCTCACACTCATCACTGTCCAACTCGTGGTAGCAATGGGCAGAGGGATACTACAAACCAAAACCCCAAAGAGTATGGAGGTGGCCTAAATCTATTTTGTAACACCCATTGAATTTTGACACTAGTACTGTTTCTGTATTATATTCTGTATTTGTTTCTGTATCTCTGTGGATTTTGAGCAAGCAATGGTTAAGTAGGATTTTCTGAAATTCAGCATGAGTGCAATTCAAATGCATACTTCTGCTGAACAGGGTTTGAGAGCTCCTGAAAACCTATGGTGGCAATGATGCAACCTGACCTATTACCTTTATAATTCTCTGTGCCCCACTATGCAATTCATGCACAGAATCACTAGCAACAATTACGGGAGCATTGGGTGAGATATAAAACGATGCAACGTGACAGCTAAATGGTAGTTTTGTTTGTTTATTATCTTGAAGAGTCTTTATTGACAAAACAGGCTTTCCACTATCTTTCTGCATAGAGCTGCTGTGACACTCAGCATCCACTTGGATCCGTGCTTTGACCTGGATCTTTAGCTGTGTAGTGGCTGCCTGACATGTTTGACGTACTTAAAATCGGCATTGCTTTTACCCAGTTGTTCTAATAGTAATACTTTGCTGTAATGACACCACTTTAGTTCGTAGATAGTTCTACTGGGCGACTTCCCACTCAACGTTTAATCTTACATCTGGAACACATTACCAAGACATATCTGGATGCACATTTACATTGATTAGCTTCTCAGCTGCTTAGTATCCTCCTATTATACTATCTAAATTTTTCAAGAAAAGGAATAGCACAAAATCATGCCAACTTTTACTCGTTCCATGTATTGTCTTCTAGAGTACTTAACCAAGATTTATATTTTATTTCAGCTCACAGGCAAACTCTGCTACTTTTTTATTACCTCTTTGTGTGGTCCCAGAATGTCGTTGTGCTTGAAAGACGTACAAGCTTCCCGACTCCAGATGCCTGCAGAAGACAACCCTACATGAAATGGGACAAACATATTTCTGTTGAGTTTCCTGTATGCCCCTGTGTACAACGAGCCAAACACTCCTGGGAGCTGTCAGGCTTACTGCTCTTGTAACACCAAGTTGTCTGCACAGGTGCATTAATTTTAGTGAGCCTGCAGGGTGTCAGGCTTGCCACACCACGTGGTAGAAACACTACGTCTGATGCTTCTTGGAAGTGCCCAGCTTGCTGGAGAGGTGCAGCAGGGTGTCCTCCCACACTTGGGACCTCTGCATAGCCAGCAGTCCAGCAGGAACAACTGTCCCGACCAAGCTGATGGAACCTTCCAATTCTAACATCACAAATATTCAAAGTCAAAAATAAGCACCATGGCCAGGAAGCCCATCTGTGTGATAGCTCTGGACTGCATGGCACAGCCCTTACATAAGTTAAAAGCCACAAGTCTGTATTTTGGGATATCAAGACATTTTAGGCATCTTGAATAAACGCAAATTCCTACACCCCAGAATACCATTATTAGAAAAATAAGTATCTCTAAATATCTCTAAATATCTGCTATTAATTTTAAGTTACTTTGGTTTCTCCTCCCCTTTTGGCAAGAACTCTGCAGTACAGTGTTAGCAGATAAGGATTTGGCATCTCCAGTGATAAAACACAGGCTTTTTCTAATTCTTTTCAGCTCTGTATTATATGGTGAAGAGTAAATTAATTTTGCAGCTCCAGATCAGAGATCAGATGGGCGGCAACAAGATGAACACAGAAACTTTAGATCAAGAAATTCTTTTTCTTTAAATATGCACTCTATGAAAAATACAAACACTGCCCTCAGAACAGTGATTCATACTTATCCAGATGTCCTTATCTGCATCAGAAAATATGACTGTCCTTCAAACCCTCACACTAGCTATTTACTCTGTGTATTTTGTGACCTGGGTCCTGGGACTGGAACTGTTTTGGAGTGAAGAGATGAGGTAGTCCACGGGCAAGCAATCCGAATAATTTGCATTAAACAACAGGATGGAGCCTGAAGTTCTCCAGGCCCATCAGTGTCCGTCAACCCACTTTGTTTCTCTGGTGGGAATGTGTGTGTTCAATTCAGACTTTAAATATCCTCAGCATCAATAATAGTCTTTCTAACAAAGAAGCTTAGGTAGGAAACAAAAGTGGCCTTTACTTTTGTAGATATCACGGTTGTCTTCATGGGTCATACGAGAAAGCAAGGGAAAAATTGCAGCCAATACATGAATAAATAATAGTGAGAAGATTTGCCAGATAATAGCTGATTAATAAGCAGAGGGATTTATGCTGCAGCTGTTCGGCACATGCAGCTTCCATGAGTATGGATGAGAACCTCATGCATGGAGCCATTGCAGCATTGTGTGCAGCAGAGCCACCACTCTCCAGGGCTGGTAGTCCTTCCAGACTGCTAACACAAATGTTTATCCTTCCAAAAGATACGTTTTCTTTAACTCTCTCAATCATAAGTTCGAGACACACATTGCTCCATCTCCCTTACAGAAAATATTAATTCTGAAGGGGTTTGGTTTGGTTTGTTTCTTTTTTATGAAAAAAAAAAAAAGGAACAGGAGACAATTTTTTTGGCTGTGGACCAATGAGAGCGAGTGAGCTAAATTAATTTGAGAAACAAATTGTGTTAAGGGGGGGAGCTGATAGATAAGCAGTCATGGGAAATCTATCTAGAGGGAGGACAAACGAGCACAACTTGACTTTCATGTAACCCTTAATCTATTTATAGGAGGAAGAATCGGGAAATGAAGTACCTCTCAACAGCAGTTTAAGTCAACAACTAAAATTAATTGCCTTCACTTTCAAACTACAGTACTTGTGCAGGCTGCACATGAACAGCCAATTTCACACTCCTAGACTCTGGCAAAACGTCGACAAAACAGCCTTCTCTCCGAAACGGGGAAAAAGTCAGCCCTGCCTTTCCCAGCTTTTAATAAGCCTCCTGTCAAAGGGTGCAGAGAGTGATCTTGCACTGCAGAGACAGGAGACCATCATTAAGCTCTACAGAGTTTCGCCTCTGCCACTTGAGGGTATCAAGTGCAAATATTTGCTCACAGCAGTTTACCAAGAAGGCTGTGTTGGCTCGTGTGCCCGTGTAAGGCTGCACCCGAGAAGCCCAGCAATGCCAAAGCAGTGATTGAGCACACAACTTGGACCTTGCCCATCATGGAACAGCTCCAAAGAATATGGACAAATGTGGGTTCCATCCCGCTTTTCTGCCCTTTGGTGAGGAGCTGGCAGCCCAGGACTACCCGACCTCTGGACCTAATCCTAATGCTGGGGAGCTCTGGCTGGCACCGGTGCAACCACTCCTGTCTGTGGGGCTCCTGCTCTTTGGCTTTGGGACATGGTGCCTGTGTCAGACTCTGGTCTGTCTTGGGGTAAGCGCTGAACCGTGCCACTGGCAAGGCTGCTTAACCTGAGCTCGCCCACCTCACGGCGAGGGGTAGCCCCTCCATCACCTCCCAACCCTCAGCACCCCGGTTACACCTCGGCACTGAGCTACTGGCCAAAGCACGGGGTCCCATAAACAGTCTGAGAACTTGAGTGGGTCTGTTAGTCCCACTGCCTTCAGTGGATCTATTTAATAAACGCAGGTTTGCACCGTAGAGCCCTCATTATTGTTACTGTTTTTTATTTTTATTTTGGTCTGAAGGTTGGGACAGTCTTTTTGGATCTCTCTCCCTTCCCATAGCTTGATGGCGTACCCGCTCTCCGAAGGCTCAGCAGGCTGAGCTGTTGTGGTTATTTCTTGTTCACAGGGATATTTCTCTCTTCCAAATGTTTTAGGCAACAGACAAGCTGAAAGCCAAGCAGTCAGCAGACCGGACCCTCGGCACTGCCACTTACCTGCTGCCTTCCCTTGGCCAGGTCACTGGAAAGCTCTCTGCTTCATTTACCACACATGATGACAGAGGCTTGGTCATGTCAGGGCCGCCCTCGAGCCCAATTTTTACACCACGTGTGTTTATTTCTGCAGGCTGAGGAAACACAAGCTGGGCGTAAAATAAGATCTTTTTCATTTGGCTGTTAAATGAGATCTTTTTGATGCACCCACAATCTGCAACAGGAAGAAAAAGCTTGTCTGTCAGCCTTAGCCTACCTCAGATCTACTAAGTAACTCTTAAAATAAATGGTAGTAAACATGGGGTATGTATATGCTTATTTATATGCTGTGTTTATGAGAAGTTTTGAATTCCATCCCATTGTTTGTAAATATTCTATATAACTCATCTGTTTTTATGTATTAATTTGTATGTGTTCATTTATTTTTGGTAACAACCTGTTTTATGGAAATATTTTAATAAAAATCTGTGAACATGAGGAAAAGTAGAGCACAATACAGATGCACAAACAAACACTCGCTGCACGACTCTGAGGGGAAAAAAAAAAAAGTGTACGTGGAATTCACACATCATCTAAATAGAGAAACGTATAAAACAGAAATGCAGAATGAACCGAGCCTGTAAATAAAGGCTAAACAAGACCATTGGCAGTCCTACCTTCCTGCTGGCCCATCCCACAGAAGGCAAGGGTGAAGGTAGAGGCACGAGGGTTTCCTGGTGGTCCCTGGTAAATGTCTGTGGGATGCAGGCAGGACCACCAGCAGCCGAGCACCAGACCCAGCCCAGGAGCCAGAGGGTTCGGAGGGCAGCCCTGGATGGAGGGATGCTTCCTGGGGAGCCGTGGTGGGGGTCTGGGGAGGTGATACCCCGGCAGCGGGCTAGCCCAAGGCGACAGCATCGCTGCTGCGCCAGTGCCGATCCGGCGTGCCTTGATTTATCAGTTTGGCTGGGTTTAATACGGCTGTCACAATATTTCCAGACTCACTGGGCGTCATGTGTCTTTATTAAAGTTTGCTGAGCATTTTGAGATCCTTTGACGAACTGTGCTAAATGCCAGGTGTTATTTTCACTTTTCCCCAGTCGTACTTAATACAGTTGTCTGCTGTTTTGCTGATTGCTACAGTTACTGTGGATATAAAGACGTGCTAAGCAATAAGGCTATCAATCAACCCATGCACGGAAAAGCTCAAGGGGTGCTTCAAAAACTACCAAAGACCGTTTTCTCTCTTGATGTGACTTGACCTAACGTGGTGGGGAGAGAGCAGGTAGGAGATGACTTCCCACCACGCTGCAAGCAAAACTTGCAGGGAGGGATTTACCCCACCACACGGAGGGATTAACCCCACCACACGGAGGGATTAACCCCACCACACGGTGTCCTGACTTCGGGTTCAGATCAGGTTGGCTCTGCCCCAGGGCGTTTAGCAGGACTGGTACCTCCTTTTTGTCTCTGCCCATCCCTCACACTCACCCAGGTCCCTCCCCAAGGGCTCTTTGGAAAGCCTCGAAGGAGGAGGGAGGGCCATCTGACCCAAAAGTGGCCTTTGCCACTTTTTTTTTTGGTTCCTGCTCAGCAGTGCGATGTGGAAATCCGGATTTCCTCCAGTGAAGCCCCGTTGCCAAACCCTGGAGCCGGGTGCGATCCCTGAAGCGCTGACTCCTGCGGTTTCGACATCTCTCTTTCCTGGCTCGGGCGCCACAGAGGAGGCTCCACCTGGAGCCAAAACAGTTACAGGGGGAAGACAGGAGTGACCTTGAAGTTTATAGTAAGGAGTGTTTTGGAACACAATGGCGAATTTTGTAATGAGATGCCAGAGCTGTTTACACTTCAGAGAGGATTTTTGACCAAGTTCCACGTCCAAGGTTAATAATAATGTTTCGGGTGCAGGAGTCACGGAATAAGTAAAAAGTTGGCTCGGAAATTAATGATGAAGAATGGGAAAACAAAGAAAAGAAGCGATATGAAATGAATTATAACAGGAGGAACTGTAAACTAGACCAGAAAGTAATGCATGAAGATGCAGAAGATTGCAATCACATCAAGGCTAATAGATAAATAGACTATGAGTCCTTCGGCATGCTTGTTTGACAGTATTCTGTGTGTGCCATGAAACACTGGGAAAAAAAAAAAAGAAAGAAATTGAACAGTCAAGACTAAGGGTTTGGTCGGTATAAGTATATATCTGTTAAAAAAAAATATCTATTTGAACATTTGCCCAGAACTTAGAATGAACCCATCTGCAACATTTATGAGCTTCATGCAGTTAGGTAATATTTTTGTTTTGTTTTTCAATTCCTGGGTGATAATAGAGGTGATAAATGAAGTGGTCTACATCACTTAGGAAGAGGACTGCTCTGGCTGCTGTCATTAGAGCTGGGAGAGGAGAAGGATTGCCCAGCCGCTGGGGCAGGCCTTGGGCAATGCTGGGTCACACCATTTCTTCCCCAGATGGTGTGTGACACCACTCTGGGTCAGCTGAGGGCTTCTGCCTCCCCTGAAGCCACCAGCTGTGGACACCTACACACCTCTCCAGATCTGGCCATTGGTGTCCCTCTCACTGTGTTTCAGGTCTCCCTGGAAAATTGAGTTAAAGCTCTTCCATCCTGTGCTGGCGTGCTGACGTAATGCTGTACCAGCGGCCATGAAAGTGCTTTATGTGAACAGAGGGAACTGGATGTGCCCACTGACTCGTGTGGGCATGCAAATCCCTTTGCCACACCGGAATGAAGTCTCCCCCTCAAAGTGCATTTGGGCGACGGTACTGGTAAGGTTGTGTAAGTTCCTCCAAAAGATGGGCATTGTTGACCTACTCCTGCAGTTCCCTGTGGTGGGGGTTTCCAACGAGTGCCAGTTTTCCCTCGCCAAGAGCTGAAACCACAGCTAATACGAGGTTACGGGCTCCATCAGGGGAAGCAGCTGGGCTGACCGGGCTCAGGAAAGGTAGATCCTCCCATGAAAATGTCCCAGTTCAGTAACACGAGCTCCACTCTTTTAAGACAGCCTTAGTAAAAATAGGAAGTTACAGCTTGGAGGAAGTGATCATCCAAGTAACCTGGGAGTTGTGAAAAACTATTTTTAAAAAAATCAGCATTAAAAGGTAGAATAGGCAGATGGTTGAAAACGGAACACCTATTTTAAAAAAATATCTAGAAACATTAGCCACAACCCTAAGAATTTAAAAGACTTTGTTTGCCATTACATGGTAAGCATTTCTTGCCTAGGTGGTCCTAGATTTGCTATGTCTTTTTATTAATTAACTTCAATCTCTGCAGGCTGAGACGTATATTCCATGGTAGCCGTCTGTCTATAAGTGTCTCGGTCCAATTCAGTGTGGTACTGGGAACTTAGATGATATCAATCATGAAGGCATAAAATGGTTAAAAGAATAAAAGCAAATGACGCTGTCCCACACGATGCTCAGGCCAGATGAACTGAGCCACTCCTGCGTGTTACTGAGTCATGGTAACTTCTGGAGCAACATAATTTTTTTTTTTCTTTCACATTGAAAAACCCTGTAGAAAGATGTTTCTTTTTAATGCAGAAATCACCTTTTGAAAGGTATCTGTTGGAAGGGCAGAATCTACATTCTTTTTTCCTTTCTTTTTTTCTTTTCTTTTTTTTTTCTTTTTTTTTTTTCCAGAAGAATGCCTTGCGACACACAGATACCTTTCAGCCAGCTTTCACTTGGGAAGGAAAATAATGTGGCCTGCAGCATGTATCACTTAGAGCAAGGTTAATCAGGAGTTACTCCACTGACACTAGTACTTACATTGGTGTAAATCCTATTTAAGTGAGGCGGAAGTGATTTCAGAGTAACAAAGAATGTGACAACAGCAGCTTTCAACCCGTGCCTACTGGTGGCCCTTACCACATGGGTTTTCAAGAATCAAAGCCCAGTGTGTTTGAACCCGTGTCGACTCAGACAGTAAAATAAAGCAGCCTTTCTAGTCTGCTGCTCAGCATGATAATGCTACTACAGTATTACTTTAAGGTCTTCTGAGTAGCTGCATTTAATAATGTTTTACAGTAAGGTTCCATTTATAAACACTTCATTATTAATAAAGCATGGCAATTTGTAGCATGCATAAAAATTATTTATATTCATGTGCTAACCAAGCCCATAGATTTAATAATATTGACGTCTTATAACACGCGTTGTAACAGCTTGTCACAGCATCATCTGTTAAGCATTTCTTACTAATGCATTTCATACCATGCCTTCTAATAATTTGTTAAAGGATGCAGCTGCATCTATTAAGCCTTTCATAAATATGAATAGCACATTTTCTAAAATGGCACCATATATTAAATTATTACTGGATATTCCAACTGGAAACAGAATTTCTCTTTCTCGCTTTCCCTCTTCCCTTATTTCCTTCTTTCCTTTCCTTTTCTCTGTCTCCCCACCCCAGTCTCTTCGTCTGTCTCTCTGCCTCTTTCTTAATTCAGGTAAAATCCCAGCTTTCTCCTTATGTGTGGTGGGGTCCCATTTCAGTTTGCTGGTCTGATGTACCACATAATTCGGGCACCTTGAAAGCAGCTTTGGGGCAACTTCAATAAACAGTGAAGTTGCTGGAGGAACCGTACCTCACCCGGGCCAACGAGAGACCCAGCTGGGAAAGGAGGGGATGAACAACCTTGAGTTTCTCGTGGGTGCGGGCTCATGGCCTGCTCCCGATCTAGGAAGCAAACAAGCAAAATTGGTTTTTTGTGGTTCTTCTTTGCAGTGCTTAGCCACAGAATAATTTCTTTTCATGCAGAAAATAAGAATTTAAAATGGGTATAATAATGGATCATCTTCTTGTCATGAAGGTCCAAATCCAGAAGATTTGTTTGTGACTTTTGCGAGTGGCAGCAAGACCACAGTACCATGTGCTGGAGGAGTAGTACCTCGTGTGGCTGCCTGGGGTAGTTAGGTTTATGAAAATACCTCTTTGTTTGCAGAGGTGAGTGGCTTTACAAAAGCTGTTAGCACAGGTTAGGTCTCAAACCCTCACATCTGCCGTGAAGGCCACACATCCCAGCCATCTTGCTCCTAAGTTTGGCACTGCGGTCCTGCAGTGATTTTATCCTGATCTACTAAAAAATTATTTTCCCTGTTGGCTCTTAGATAGAAACTTCCACCCAAGGGAGGGGTCATTACCCCAGCTCTGACTTTGGTCTGTTGCCTTTTGTCCCTGATTAAACATCGTTGAATGCTGCTATACAGCATTTGCTTGTATTGCTGTGCACACGTGTGCAAAATGCCAAGTTATGCTTTGCAGGAGCTCACTTTTGCACTTTCCTTCCTGTTCAGGTAATACCTCTTTTTCTTCTTTTTTTTTTTATTTTTTTTGCCTTCTTCTGTGATATAATCTAAACATGTGGCACCCTGCAATGTTATTAGAGATTAAATTCTTAATTATGAATTTCCTTGCTTTTGTGAGTTTGCCTCAGATCCTTAACATTTTTAATGTCATTTTTATGCGAATTTCCATGCTATTTTAATTCATTAGTCATGGGCTATCATTTTTCGATGTAATTACTGTAATTTCATCAAGTGACATAATTACAGTAAATACTTTGAGTAATTACTATTCATATGGAAAAAGATATCTGGAGGTGTAATAATGTCATATAATAAAATATTTATGATGTGTAAAGACAAATTATGATGACATATTTACATCACGTAATGGCATGACAGCGTTCCGTATTTACCTTGGGTGAGGATAATGACATAAAAATAAGTTTCAGTGACATCATGTGTTGGTAACGATTACAAAGAGTTGTGCAGCATCCAGGTACAGCAAATTCAATAATTCTTGCCTTTTAAAAATAAATAATCTCCCCCCACCCCCAGAAATGTCACAAAAAGCCAGCAGGGAAGATCTATTCCCAGTTGAGGTCAAAGGAAGGATTTACGCCGTGGTTGACATCAGATGGCGCTGGGCTGGGACATTTGGCTGTGGGAGAGCTTGTGCCCACTATTTCCAGCAATTGCAGGTAGAAGGGAGACATTTTGAGCAAAGAACAAAACTAGCCTGAAATACAAGTTCAGAAAGCGTTCGGACAGTGTGAGGAGGGTGTATAGATATTTGTGAGTGTTTATGACAAGATGGATAGATGGTGACGTTAAGACGCACCGTGAAGCTTGCAAGGCCAAGCCTTCTGCAGTTGGGGAGTGCCAAGTTTTATCACTGAAGGGTCAAGGCACCATCTCACCTGTGGAGGTTGGGCAGGATGGCATCTTGTTTCACTGCAGCAATCCCTGCCTTGCTCAGGGGCTGACTTCCTCTGAGTGGGAGCCAGCCAGTGAAGGAGCTGCCGTTCAGCAAGACCTCTGCATCCCCTGGGGCAGAGCATGGCCATGGTGGGGTGTAAGAACCAAAGAACCAAAGACTTCAGTGGGGGAAAGAATGAAGAAATGGGTGTGTCCATTCTCCACCTACCTGGGCTATTCTTGACAAATGTGTCTCAGTTTGCCACTGCTTGTATAGTCCTCATTTTCTGTGGCTTCATCTGCCTGGTGGAAAGGCTCGGTGCTTGGGGCAGTAGCTGAAGGCCAAAGAAACCAGATTGGCACCCGTGGGCTGCTCCAACCAACAGGCAGAGTAGGGGCTTATCTACGCACATGCTGAAAATCAGTGATGTTATTTGACCTTAAATTTACTACTTCTTCACTGCCCATCAACAAAAGCAATGCTTATCTGGCCCTTTGACCTTCCAGAGATTTGGTGAAGACAGCAAGCAGTTGAGAGGAACGCCAATAGCGGTCCCAGCAGCCAGGCTCAAGGGAAACGTTGGCTCCAGGTCTACACTGAAGTATCTTTATGCTAAGCCAAGGCCCCAAGAAGGAAAAAAAAAGGCAAATAATCAGGTAGTTGCAGACTAGAACATAATGCATATTCCTGAGGAGGCCCATGGAAGTTTGCACAGATAGTCCAATCTTGGAAGCTTCGCTTCTGCCGCTTTAGGTCCATCCTCACAGTAGCATGGTTAGGGACATTATACATTAGGGACATTATACACACCTGATGTGCACACAGAGATTTCGGGAGCAGAGTAATTCTTCAGGGAATCAGATGGAAATAACACCACTGCCGTGCTGTAGGTATTTGGGTTTGCCAGGTGTGAGCATCAGGTTCCAGCAGTGTCATTCGCTTTCAGAGGAGAGAAGCACAGCACCTGGATGCTGAGATCAAAAGAAAAATGAACCCCATTTTTTTAAAAAAGAAGAATATCTGGGGATCTGTTCGACTTTTAGAGTCCTCTAGATGCTGTCTTTCTGTGGCTCGAGTTCAATGTCTCAGTGCCACCATTTTGACATACGGCAAATACTTAATATCACATAAACTTAAGTATATGTATATCATCCATATGTACGTGTGTCATAAATATAGGTCATTTGTGGCAGACCAGGCCCTTGTTATTTCAGTAGAATGAACCACTGCTTGATTTACAAACTTGCAGAGGTTTTGAAAGGTGTTAATAAACTTCAGTGTGCTGTAGACAATGTTAAATTGCTTGCCAAAGCCCCAGGCTAAGTTGGTCTTGTAAAGCTTAAACCAGATCCTTGGAGCTTGCAGACAAATCCAAAGACCAAACAACAAAAAAAAAAAAAAGAGAAAAAATTTAGAAATCAGATGCTCAAGAGAGAATATTCTTGCCAGTAACATGACAGAGTCAAGCTAATTCAAAGTGATTCAAACAAGAAAGATTTTTTTTTTATTATTTTTTTTTTTTTAGTATATCACAGAGTCAAGCTAATTCAAAGTGATTCAAAGAAAGATTTTTTTTTATTATTTTTTTTTTTTAGTATATTGCTGGCCAGTTCTGCATCCTGAATCTGATTGACATATGATACTACTAGGCTGAATGAAGACATTTTGCACATGTTTTTGCTTTAAAGAGCAATTGCTAGGGGTAACACTGGTTAGTTACAACATGGAGACATGCCAAACTATTCTGAATGAGAGTGGATTGCTGGCTATCTTGTGCTTCAAGGTTTGTAGGGCTGGGTGGATAATTAAACATTCCTGACATCGCCGTGTGGTCACATAAACTCAGAGGGTTGGAGGAATTAATGTGGAAGCTTAGGCTCCAACAGGGTATGCTGTCCAGTTCTGTAAATAGGGATTTCCACCACAAGAAGTTGAATGAACTCTGCAGTAGACTTTATGGGAATATCTTCGCCTATTTATTGAAATTTCACCACAAAAATTAGTGTTTCGACATAATCTTTGGACATGGCTTTTTCGCCTTTTTCTGAATAACCATGTCTTTTCAATACAGCCTTTAAATCTATTCACCAACTTTGCCACAGAGATTTATTATTTTTTATCAATCTATAGCTTTCAGAATATAGTTTCCAGATTTGTAGTTTTTGGAAAGATTTTTCTGAATGAAAGCTCTTCTGTCCCACAACATGTTGATACATTATTGAGAGCAACAGCAAATTAGCTCATTAATTTTTAACAGCAGCCTGAGCCTGCAGAGGCAAGCTTGGGTGGGAAAAGTCCTTAAATCTCTGTCAGCATTTAAGCTCTTTTTTTTTTGTTTGCTTGGTTTTCAGCCACCATGGTTGAGCCTCCTGTTAGAGTGCCCGTTCACACTTTTGAGTAACTTTAGTTTTCATCAGCCTGTATATTTTGCATCAGATAGTTCAGCAACAAAATGCTTCCCAAGTTCAGTTCATCTCAAAGCCGAGATGATTCTACTTGAATTTTCAACCTATTAGTGCATATCATATGTTCCTTCCCAATTGAGAAAGAAGATGAGTTTCTGAACTGGCTGCTTTCCTGAGGATTACATGGCATTAGCACAGGGAGGGAGTGGGAGAAAACCACACAAACTAGAACAGCTGGCTCGAACTTCACCTGGCAAAACCACTAATATCTAAGACTGGTTAATCTATGTTTCCAGTGTTCAGAATGGAAATTTTCTAGTCCACGTACTGACCTTTTCCAGCTGCCAATTATACCTCTTATTGAACAACTCAAGCTCTATTTGAGCTATGAAACCACGTTTTCAGCATCGGGTCTCCAGCTTTATGCTGTTTAGGTCCACATTAATTCTTGATTGCTCTGTGCGCTCGTGTGTGTTAGGGCTTCCTTGATTTTTTTTGTCACGTGGAGTAAATGGAAAGATTCCCCTGTGCGGCTGAAATCAGGCCATGACCAAACATCTCCAAGGGATGGTTGGCATCAGCGTACGCAACGTGTCAAAGCGTCATGCCTTAATCCGGTGAGCGCAGTGACAGGGCTCATGATGTGACAAGGCAGATCAGTCCATGCTGTAGACGTCTTGCCAGCAGTGGGAAACAGGGGGGGGGGGGGGGGTGGAGAAAAAAAAACAGTGGACAGAGAAGTGGAGATGCCCCTCCACCAATGCTGACTTGTGCCCACAGTGTGGGCATTGCTAAGCAGCTTGGAAATACATCCACATCTTTGCAGCAGACAGTGCCCACCAGGCCATTAACACTTGTTTCTAGTCTTTTCCAAATTGCAGTTTGTTAACTAGCAACCAGAACTGAAAGTAAAAAAGTCTAAACATCCATAACTGAAGTAAGTCAGCGCTCTGTTTCAATAAACTCAAAAGTGGCATTGCAGGTTTTTTTGCATTGTCTTTCATGAAGGCATTTGCTTCCAGACTGTATTAACAAAATATGTTGTTTGACAGATATCATCTCAGCAGACAGGTTGCCTAATCTGTTTTATTGACAAATTGACTTATTATTTGATCAACTTGAATGTAGTCTTCAAGATATATTTCTATTCTAAAAAAGTAGATGGAACAGAGAATAATGTGTTTAGTCCATCATCGTCTTTCAGCTGTCATTTAAACACTGGTGTGTCTGTAAGAAAAGAAAAGAAAAGTTATACAGTTGTTTTGATCATGCTGTCAGAATTGTCTTTATTGTCTGTGGGGGAATCGCCTATGTAATTTCTTCTTCCTTGATACGATAATATATTGACCTCCCTCATTCAGTCAGAAGAAAGCAGGTTACGATGGCTCTACCCACCACCTACATGAAGTTTCGTATTCTATCAGAAGGGAAACAAAGCATCTCTGGGAGCCAGAATCAGTTATACTTCACTTCCCCTGTGTTCTCTTTCAATGGGACCTGGAAACAAAGTGAAGTTAAAAGGTTTTCCTCACCAAACACAGAAAGGCTTTAAAAAAAAAAAAAACCAAAATAAATTTCTAGGTTGTTATGTTGCATTCTTTTCATTAAAGGGGGGTGGTGGTGGTTATGTGTTTTTTTTTAAGTCAGTACATTATACTTGAAAAGTTTCAAAGATATAAAGAATATGAAAACCTTAACATCTAGATCAATTTGGTTAACAATGTAAATGTGACAGTTTTAAGATTTCTCAAACTGAATTGAAAAAAGGGTAGGTAGTCAATACAAGGTGATATTATTTTCTCCTTCTTGTTGTTTAATTCAGTGGGTAAGCATGTCTTTATAAGGAAGTTGTATATGCTTTTGAGTCACAAAGTTGGGATTTTTGATAAAAAGAAGTCCAAAATTGAAACAATTACATTTGCAATCTGGCAGCTCTAGGACTGAGAGCAAAACTGGGCCTTGAGCTGTACCACCCCTGGCCTTGGTTAGTAAAACACAAATCTGACTAATGGAAACCTGGCCACAGGAAAAAAAAAAATACTCAAAACGCCCACAATTTGCCCATCTTTTAGTAAAACACAAATCTGACTAATGGAAACCTGGCCACAGGAAAAAAAAAAATACTCAAAACGCCCACAATTTGTCCATCTTTGGGGTTTTTTTCCCTTCCTATTTTTTTTTAAACCGCAGACATTTAATGCCATGCTTGCCTGAGAGCTTTTTCCTGTAGCTAATAATACTTTGCACTGCTGTAGTGCCTTTAATCCAAAGATCTCAAAGTGCTTTGCAGGCATTAATGAATTAAGCCTCATAACACCCCTTTGAAGTAGGTATTATTATAGCAGTCTTAGAGATGGGCTGAGTAATTTTCCTGAAGTTGTAGAGCAAGTCTCTGACAGAGTCAGGAATAGCCTGCCCAAGTCCCGCGTCTCGGTGGTTTCTCTAACACCCCGCCATCCTCCCAGACTAAGACTCTTAAATCATTTTAATTTTAAATAATTACTTTGATTTACTTACTGTATTTAAGTCATATCTCTGTTAAATACAAGGGGGGGGGGGCATGGATTTATCCTTGGTGGGTTCGGCATTCACTGCCTGTGAGAGTCGGGCTGATAACGTGAAGTTAAACCGACACAAATCCCCGTGTGGGGATGCTCTTGCGGGGGGATAGGAGGGGCTTTTCGGGGTTTAGTTTGAGCCCCTGTCTTCAGGCACACACATTCGGCCCTGTACGGCTACATCAGCGTGGTTGACACCTACCCGAGCTGCCTGTGCCTCGGCGCAGCTGCCTGAAATTACCAAAATTACTGTTTTCTATAGGCAATGATCTGCAGCGTAAACGGTCCTTTACACGGCTAGAACTGCACCTATGCGAGCAGTTTCCATTATTTGTGACAGATGAGTCCTCTTTCCTCCTTCCTGACGCTCTTAACTAAGACGAAATGAATAGTCAGGAGCCGAACCAAGTCTAACTGAGCTCAAAAAGCCATTTGAACCGTGGCTTGAATTGCCACACGGCACTGGCAGAGTTTTAACTAAAACTTAAATTTGTGCTTTTAATTATATTTTCAATTATGTATGTACCTTCCCAGTGCCATTAAGACCCAGCTGCACAGAAAGGCTCCCTGCTTGAAGTATTTTAGACTTTGTGGAGGGGTGTCTCTTGGTGTGATTTTAACCTCTTCTTAACTGGTGGGGCAAGCCTGGGTTTTGGCCAAAGTAACTTTCTGTAACTTTCTCTGGCAGCAATTTTAGAAGCATCCAAAAAGGTAAATTGGTGTAGGCCTCCAAAGAAACAAACCCATATTCAATAAATTCACACTCTCGTGCCAAGCAGTTTGCCTTGCTTAGGTTAATTATTGTTCTTTATAGCTCCCTGAAAGGAGGTTGCAGGGAAGCAGGGGTCGGTCTCTTCTCCCAAGTCCCAGGTGATGGGACAAGAGGAAATGGCCTCAAGTTGCACCAGGGGAGGTTCAGACTGGACATCAGGAAATAATTTTACACGGAAAGGGTTATTAAACCTTGGAATGGGCTGCCCAGGGAAGTGGTTGAGGCACTGTCCCTGGAGGTATTTAAAAGATGGGTTCACGTAGTGCTTAGTGACATGGTTTAGTGATTTTTGGTTTTGGTTTGGTTTTGTTTGGGGTTTGTTTTGGTTTGTTTTTTTTTGTTGTTGGAGGGTTTTTGGGGCTTTTTTTGTTTGTTTGTTTTTTGTTTGGTTTTTTTTTTTTTTTAATCAGAGTTAGGTTGATGGTTGGACTAGATGATCCTAAAGGTCCTTTCCAACCTAGACAATTCTATGATTCTACGATTCCTGGGTACTGCTGTCACACGCCTTTCAGCTGTGCAGTGCTGGTGTGGTGGTGACAGCGGTGTTCCCTGGGCATACAGTGCTCTGAGATGAATTAGGGCTGAGACAGGGGAGGACTCTGGCTGTGCCCTGGGTGCTTGCCCCACTCCCAGGCCCCTGCTGTGCCCCAACAAGGCGGCTCTGCCAGCAGGAAAACGAAACTAATAATAATAATTAAAAAAAAGCCACGCAAAGCAACAAGCACTAAGTAATCCCTCAAAATGGCAGATGTAGATGGCCAGCGTCTACAGATAGGTTTTTTGAGTAGCTGTGCCAGGCATGGTGCTGAGCAAGAGAGGGTGGGTGTCCATGTGCGTGATGGCACGTGGTGTGTGGGGAGAGGGTGACCTGGCTGGACCACAGGCTCCACCGTTACCCAGAGCTTAACAGTGGCTGCCAGTTCACGTGATGAGAAGCTGGAGAGTCACCGTTACCAGGGAATCTGTAGGGTCTTTTTCTGCATCAGCTTTCAGATCAAATTTACTCATGGGAGAAAAACCCTCACCCAAACCCCATGGTGTTTGCTAACTGCCAGCCTTGCAAATACAGCCCAGAATGGGGAAGTGTGGCTGCCACCCCTCTGCCTTGTGCTGCCTCGTTAGTGGGGAAGGTTTTACGTAGAGGATGGCCACGACACTGCCAGCCATTCTCAATCAGGCCAACGATGCTGCGGCGCCATTTTCTTTCTCCTGTCCTTGGTGTTAGCTTGCCAGCAACCTCTCATTTCAGTGTACGGCCATCAGTGCTACCCTAATACCAAAAGACATAGAATGATAGAATCATCTAGGTTGGAAGGCATCTTCAAGATTATCTAGTCCAACCATCAACCTAACTCTGACAAAAAAAACCTGCAGGTAAGCATCCCGTGGGGCTGAAGTCAGTTACTCCAGCTATCTCAAGTCTCAGGCACTAGATTACTTTGATAAACACGTTCTGAAGACATTCTACACCTTTTCCATATGCACTTTCCACCGGTTGGCCCGACAGCCAATGCCTGCTCTTCTCGCGCGTTGCTTTCCTACAGTATTGATGAATATTTCCCAACTGAAAGTTCATTGACAAGCTCCCGTGCACTCTTTCTGGCTGATGCTAAAGTCACAGTGCTGTGATTCCTCGAGAGGCACGTACGCCTCCCATAACCTTTCATGGCTTCTGTGGGGGGTCTTTTCACTTTCCTACACATATATAGCTCTGTATGTTACTTTCTTGGTAGGAATGCGCTAATTGTCACATGTCTTTCTTTTTTAAATAAATTAATGTCATAATTATCCTCGTTTTCTTCCTTCCTGCTACAGGCAATTGCTGGAACGCTTTAGCATTTTTTGAAAAGGAAGAAAAAAAAATAAAGAAAAAAAAGGAAGAACTCCCACCCCCCTCCTACTTGTCTAGGGAAAGAATTGTTACCACTCCCAAGACCAGGCCATAGTATCACTTAAGCACTCTTGAAATTTTTTTTTTAACTTCAGCTGCACATTTTGGGTTAAACTGGTTTTCATTCCCCATATTTTCAAAGCTCAGCCTTGTTACAATTTAGATATATCTTCAGCTTAGCTTTTGTCATGTTCTCCTAGACACTTTTTCCCCACTGGTTTAGGGAACATGGTTGCCCCTGTGAGGCACCCGACCAGCCCCACACAAAAAGAAGAAATCGTGCGTCCCTCCATCGCAGTGTTGGGCGGTGAGAAGGCTTCAGGTGGGCACAGCGCGCCACGCCAGCAAAGGCATAAGACAGCAGGACTTTGGCAGTGGTATTCCTTGATTTAGGGTCATATTTGTTAAAAGGGCAAAGAAGCAAAATGTTTGCCTTGGCTGAAATTGCAGGTAAGGTTTCAGCCACGCCGAACACAAACTACACCATCATTTGACGGCCATGGCTGAAATTGCAGGTAAGGTTTCAGCCACACCGAACACAAACTACACCATAATTTGACGGCCACTGCCCAGCGTGGCCAAGTTTATTCCTCTGGCTTCTCGGGTAGACGGATGCTCCCCTCATCACATGCTGATGACGGTGGTGGATACAGGAATTTTAAGGGGTTAAAGGGTGCTGACATTTATTAGCCTGACCCTCATGTTATATGGTTCTACTCGGGTTCATTTCCACCGGCGCTGGAGAGGTGCCGTATAGGTGCTATAGGCTGTATCCCAAAGCTGCCAAAAGAGACCTCTGGTTTGCTGACGGGACGTTTCAGGTGCCACCCTGCTCCCAGGAAGAGCACAGAGGATCACCTGGCAAGCAAGAGGAGGGCAGGCAGGTTTGTAGGATCCCCACCAGCTCCCTCCTGCTTTCCCAAATATTGCCTTTTCCCTTTAGGAAATCTGGAACCATAGAATGGCATCTGTCAAGCCGTAGGCACTTGAGAGTAAGCACCCATCAGAATAACTTACTGTCAAAAACAGGTACAAATTCATTTCATCCCACTTTGTGCCATATGCTGCTGTCAAAACTTCATGAACTGTTTAGGCAGCATGTTGGGACATTTTGACTAACTATGAGCAGAGCTATTTTTTCCATAGCTTTGTGTCACTGGCGTTTATAATTGGGTATTTCCCTGAATTTGCTCTGGGCTCCGAACAGACAAGCCTGTAGAGAGTGAACATAACCTGGGAACAAACCTCTGGATTTAGTCATCCCCATTCACGGGTGCCCCAACTCTGAACTGGACCTTGCACTGTTCTACATGGTTCAGTAATCAAGTTTTTCTTCTGTTTTAATGCCTATATTTTAAAGATGGGAGTGAATCTTTTTCCTGTGACTTGATGAAAACCTCGACTTTTGGAGCAGGCTGGTAAGCTGATTCTAAATCTCATTTTCTGCTCCTTGAGCCCGGCTGTTTTGTTGTCCTGACAAGAAAATTAACTAACTAGCACACCCTGCGCTGTAATAAGTGGGAAACAGACCACAGGATAGGTAAAGAACACATTTGCTGTTTTATTGGTGCCTTGCAGGGCAATAATACTGAAAAAGGGGAATGCAAAAGAAACAAAAAACCAAAAACCAAAACAAAAAACCCAGGATGGTGGCAACCCACATTGTATTTTTTTTAAAGAGTACATCAACTCCTGTTTTTTTTTATTTATTGTGGCATGAATGATAACATAAAACCAAAACATGAAAATATACAACTTATATTACACTATGTGTTATGAACAAAATATAAATCTATAACTCTATGTTATATTTACATAATTATTTCTTTTATTAAATTTCAAGTGAGATGGTAGGTTGCACATACTTTGTTTTAAGCTCCAGGCATTTGATTGTCTCTATTTCTTTTCTATTTTCATTTCACTTGTAAAATCCAAAACGTTAGAAGGAGTAAGAGCTTTAGAGCCAATGGAGCTATATAAATACTGTTTCAGCAAACCAGTGACAAAAACACTGGGGAGTAGAGAAATCAGTCAGTAGAAAAAAAACGAACTTGACATGTTCTTCAATCTGGGAAACTGACAAGTTAAGATAAAGTTGAAAAAATGTAAATATAAACCAAGCTAAACAGCCAGCCCATGCCCTGTGAATTGAGGATACACTTGAATCCACATCTAGTGAATTACACACAGTTCTTTGCAAAATTGAAGGTACGATTCTATCGAGAAGTGGGCAGATAAAAATACTTCCTATCCGATACAACATGCCCTTAAAGGTACGAGATATCATATAGTTGCCGTTCATTCTAGCAGATGAATTCTTGCTAAGTAAGGTCTATGTTTCCACGGAGTATAATTATTTTTGATGTTACGAACGTGATGTCAGAGGCTTCTTCGGGGACAATAACAGCTCATCTCTTTGGATTAAAAAGAAAAAGCTCTGAAAATGTGCTGTAAAAAGGTTAAAAACAATTTACTTTCTAAAAAATGATTTAATTAAAGAGAGAGTCTACTGCAGTAACCAAATCTTTGAAATAATGTCTTCGAAGAAAGAATTTCTTCCATATGCATTCGTAATAAGAGGATTTGGTTACAAAACTAATTAAATGCTATAATAATAGCTAGTGTTCTTTTCTGGGGGCCTGATTAATATAGCGGAACGGTTAAATAAAGATGTTAAATGCACTTAAAAATCCTATTTTACTAATATAAGGCATGAATAAATTGAAAAAGGATATACTCTGTGTTATTTAATTGAGCTTAGAAGCAAGTGCCTCAGTTTTTTTTTTTTTTTTCCCTCTTTCTTTTCCCCTTTTCCCCACTGCTGGTGTTGTTCTTTTGTAAGTTTGCGAGATGCACAGCCTAAGCGGCTCCCCAAATTTAGGAGGAGGTGGTCTGCATCCCCCCCCCCAACCCTGCTGGCAGCTCCCCAAGATCATCCTTGCTCACCAGGGTCCCAGGGAAGAGGGGAAGGGAGCCCGCCTCGGCGTTACTGCCTCCATGCGCTTTTAGGTTAATACCATCCTAATCTCTTCTAACCTGGTTTTTCTACAAGCTCCAGGGCACAGAAAAAAAAAAAAAAAAAAAAGAAACAAGACAAGAAGATCCTTTTTTTATAAATGTATGTTTTGCTTTGTTTTGGGTTGTTTTTGTTTTTTTTTTTTTCCTAAGAAATTAAAGAGGGACAAACAGGGCCTCATTTTCAAATCTGGTCTTCAACTGCTGCAGGATATATGGGCGCTCATCCTTGGACCAGCAAAACGTTAGCACAGGCGTTAAGTATTTTGCTGGTTTGGGATCCCAGAGCCTTTTTTTTTTTTTTTCTTTCTTTTTTTTTTTTTTTCCTTTTTTAATTTTTTAACATTGCTGCATGGGTTTCGACACCCAAATGCAGGCCGTGGATAGTCGGCTGGAGCTACCCCATTGGAAAAGCCTGATGGGACCCCAGGCTCTAGTGCAGTCTCTCAGATGGAAATGTGTACACGGTTAAGAAAAATCAGTGTTTATCTGAGCCCTCGCCCAGGCCAAGGCAGCGAGCAAAGCAGAGCACTCCTGCAGAAAGAAGGGCTCTGTCCCCCCATCCATCCATCATCCATCCATCCATCGCCCAGAGCAGAGCTCGGTCCCGCAGCCCCGGCACGGCAGCTCCTCCAGCCTGTCCCCGGAGAGGGGGCTGCCTCCAGGAGCATCTCCTGCGGCGCAGCCCCCCCAGTTTGGGGCTGAAACTCGGTCCTGCTGAAGTCAAAGGGCCTTTTTCCCCCTTGACTTCCCCCACGGCCGGCTTTCCAGCCTCTTAAGACTCGCTCCAATCACGGCCAGCCGCAGCGGCACCTACCTGGAGCTAAAACAAAGTATTCTGGTAGCCCAAAGTGACACGATTAAACCAGAAGAGTCTCTATAACGTGGTGGAAATCAAGCATCCAGCAAATGTGAGGTGAACCCACAAGAGTCAGAAGTAATTTGTTCACAAAGACAGGGAACAAATTTAAAAGTTTAAAAAAAAAAAAAAAAAGGAGCAAATATCTGTTTTCACATTGTACATAATAATGATATAAAAACAATTGTCTATTATTATTTTTTTTTTCCTTCTTATCCAAACAGAGTGCTTCAAAAAAATTGGCTCTAGATGACTGGTGTAATTAAATAACTAAAATGAGTGATGAGAGAGCAGAAGTCAATTAAGATTGAAAACAACACTCCCATTAATTCACTCCATCATAATAAACATCAGAAGTTGACATGGCTGGGGCCAAAATTAAAATAAAAGAAAGAGGAATGGTGTGAGCAGAAGAAGAAGTGATTTGTTTTCATATGTATATATATATATTTATATATATATAAAAAGGCAAGGTGGGGAGGGGTATCCATTTTAAATAGCCTAACAGCTTCATTTGCTGCACTGCCAAATTAGAACAGAATAAAATAAAGTTAAAAAAGGGGGGGGATAAAATAAATTATACATAATTTACTAATCTGGGAACAGCTGACCATTATTATTATTATTATTATTAAAACCATTACAACACTAGCAAGAAGAGGCAGTTCAACTGAAAAAAAAAACAAAACAAAAACCAACAGTCATAAAATACAAACAAAAAGAACCCTCTCTGACATGGAGGATTTGATCAGCTACTCCAAGCATAACTTCAGAGCAAATCTTCTGAGAGAGAGAAAATAGAAAAGAATTTTTCGAGGCGGAGGTGGAAAACCAAAAAAAAAGGGAAAAACGGGAGAAAAAAATAAAACAGACGTTGCAGGGTAAAACTATCACACACCCAAACCGCTCGTCGGAGTATTGTCCTAAGTCTTCACTGGCATTGGCTTGTTTGCTTTGCACGAGGTCTGCAGAGGGCAAGTTACACTTCAAGTGGGGTTTCAAGAGGCAAAGAAAGACCTCCCGTATCTCCTGCCCAGCCTCTCCCCCGACCTGCCCCTTCCATCCCCCACCTGGGCTGAAATGACCCACTGCACCAAGGGCTGAACCTCCCTGATGGAGGGCACCATTTGCAAAATCAGCGCTGCCAAGTATACTGAAGACCACGGTGCTGGTGAACGCTTGGGTTGGGATCTCACTGGCACTAAAATGGCTATTTTCATAAGTTAAAAGTGGTAACAATAGCCATGGGTCTCTCTGCAGGGGCTGGGATTTACCAGGGAGCAACGTGACTATCAAGGCGGCATCCTCAGCTAGAAAAGTGACTCAGAGGAAGGCTTTTGCCTCAGTACAATCCTAAGACTCTGCTTCCCAGGCCAGAGAGGAGCTCCTGGAGAGCTACTGGTTGGAATTAGAGGTAGCCTTCTTGGTTGGTTGGTTGGTTGGTTGGCTGGTTTAGATATAATGCTTCTCTCTTGCTACACAAGCCCAGGTCCTCTCCTTCTACAGAGTGAGGAGATGAAGAGAGACTCTTCGATTCACTTGTATTTACATAATTTTTTTCTGAAATAAAGGGTAACCTTCAGTGACCTCACTGGAAATACAAGAGGCTAACTGGCTCAGGATTACAGCTATGTCAACCTGCCTTCCTCATCTGGCTGCTGGTGCCCAAGGAAGGCAAAGCTGCCCAAGCAACATGCCTAAGGGCCCTAGAACAATACCCCAAATATTATAGCCCAGGAGACCCATTTTTCACTTGTGAGAAGCAGCAGCGAAGGAAACTCAGCACCGCAAAGGTCTGGATTCTTACATGCCGACTTTGAATATGGAAATCTCTTCATAGCTATTAGCCTTCCTGCCTACACAAACAACCCACTGATAAAAATAGATTTCTTCAAGTGCAAAGGAGAAAAAAAAGTCAGTTTAAAATAAATCGCCTTTTGAATCAGAGATCAGTACTCAGCCACCCTGAAGGTAGAAGTTCATTAAAAATGGACATCACAGTAACCTAATTACACTCAGCAAGGAGGTAACGTTTCCCGTTGCCCTGCCCTGTGCTGAACAAATCACATTTTGGATAAGCCTTTTTTATGTTGTTTATGCTGCCACTTGAAGTGTAAATTAAAAGCAAAGGCTCTTTACAGACCAAGTCATTTGGAGGGTGCGGGACTTCATTCTGGAACATGCTTTTTGCTCACGATAGTCTGATATTATTCTTATTAGTACCATAAACACGCACACATGGAAATCCAAGATCATAAAATATTTTTTTTCTCTAAATTTCTTATGTCTCTCTCTCTCTCTCTTTTTTCACCTGAGAACGGCACCTACAGTTTCCTTTAAAAAGCAAAACCAAAACCAAAAAATAGATGTCTAATCTCACCAGCTGCTGGTATATCAGGATCTTCAAGGGATTGTCTAAGATACAACACTGTCCTAACTTAAGACAGAGCAGGAAGCAAAAGAAAAGCAAAAGAAAAACAAAACAAGAAGAAAAAAAAAAAAAAAAAAAAAGCAAATTGGACTAGTTCAGCGCTTTAGTACAAATTTGGCACTTGCTCAAAGACTCAGTATGGTGTGCAACTGATGAAGAGAAAGTCCTCTCTTGAAAGGAAATAATTGCTTGTTGGGGTTAACAGAAACAGACTCCCCACTTCCTTCCTTGCCAGCCACGCGCACAGGCACGCACGCACACGCACACACACTTCTGACCCAGATTTTCCAGGGAGGAGGAGGAGGAGGAGGAGGAGGAAGAGACAGAGGAGGGGCGGGGGGGTCAAAGGAATTTTATCTTTTTTCTTTTCCTGTCAGGTGCATTACCAAAAAAAAAAAAAAATTATTTCTCTTTAAACTGTAGCACAAAACAACAAAACACATTCACAAGCCACTTGTTGGCACTGTGTACCTGAGTGAGAATTTCTAGAACATTGTAGAACAAACAGCCATAAAGTTTATTTGAAAAAAAAATAATAATAATAAAAGGTCGACGGGTAAGACTTCAGTGCTTGGGTATAGCAGCTGAATTACTGGCATTATTTTACCCATAGCTTATATCATTCTGTTGTTGTTGTCGTCGTTGTCTTTGTTTCCTTTCTTCTGAGCCTTTTTTCTTCTGATGCAGGCTGATGTCTATTAGTCAGCTGATGTCCCAACTAGTTAAGACTAACAGTTAAAGTAACAGTCAGTGTATGAGAAAGTTAATGTGCTTGGCCACTGGCAAGGATAAACCAGATGGGGCTTTATTTATTTTTTTTTTTTCTTTTCTCCTTGAAGTCCTGTAGGTCACGGGATATTTGGACCCTGATCAGTTGGCTTGCCCCGCAATGTGATTTTCACTGTCACTGCCATAGTCCGCATCGGGGTCATCCTCTTCCTCATCGTACTCATCGTAGATCTCTCCATTGACGTCATCGGTCTGCATCTCCTCTTTGATGTGAGGCTCCTCGCCTTTGATGCCGTAAGTGCTCTGGATGACGGGCATCCCGGGCTCGGGGCTGCTGGACACGCTCGAGTGCTCGGAGGGCAGGTGTGGGGAAGGCATTCCAGCCATGGCGATGGCTCCTGGGTAAACGACGCCCGCCGTGGCGATGGGGATCTGTGCTTGTTGCCTGCCGTGGAGAAAAAGCAGAAGGATGTTTGAATGCTGGAAGAAGCAGAGGGCAAGACAACAGCACTCTGCAAGGCCGGAGCATACGCTCTTGTGCGTTCACAGGAAGCTCCTGGACGGCCCATAAAAGACCACCCTTACACCAATGTTCCAGATTCACCAACTGATGCTCCTGAAATGAACATCAACCCCAAACCAACGTCATTGCTAAGAAACCCCCATCTCTGTAGCTCTGCCTGAACCACACAGCTTCAGCTCGACTCTGTGCTGGGTAAACGGGATGTCCCATATTTTTGTCCCCAGCCAAAAATAAAAAACTTTTCAATTGCGGTCCAACTTGAAAACCACGGATTTTGGAAAAAAATCTCCCTTTTAAATAATCCAAACTGCTGGCAGGGCTAGACATAAAAGTAACACCCTGCCAACGGGAGAGACGCAGTGTTTGCGCGGGGATGGGGAGGTGCTGTGGGAAAGCACCAACAGATCAGGGGAAAGCAAGGCAGGTGTCTCCAAAGAGACACTCCACCTGCACTCAGGGACCTGGCCATTCTCAGGGAGAGGAACAGTGGGCTTTCTGGGGGCAACACGGGTTCACAGGATGATCACTAAGGGCCTCCCGTGGGAAGGTGAGGGTTTCCGCAGTGAGCGGCACTGGTGAAAGGCAGAACCTTGGAAGGAAGGTGGGTAAAATCGGAAAAAGGCAGACTTAAAACGGAAGCATGTATTATTTAAAAATAAATAAAAAGTAAGCAAGCAACACGGGCATTTGAGAAAATCCTCTACAGGATGCCTTTATACGGCATCTAAGCCTTGGAAACCTGTCTGCAGCAATGAAAGAAGAATTATTCCAGGCCATAGAAATTCCCTTTGCATCAAGAACACTAGCTGTGTTATACCAGTGTTTGTTTCCCTGAGAAGCTTCAGGGTCCCAATGAGCCTAGAGGTTTAAAATTCATGCTCCTTTTGTTTCCTTGCTGCATGAAGTAATTCCATTGCAGTAATACTCCTCGGTACACGCCGCACATTGTAATGTCATCAGCGGTGTGTCCATCTGCACTGAAAAGCCTTGCCACAGGAGACAGGGCAGAGTCTCTTGAGATGAACATTCTTAATTAAGAATGAAACCCTCCCCTGTTCCCCTGCCTGCCTGTGCCCTGGCTGTACAGTAAGCCTTGCACAGCACGGTGATCCTGAAAGGCTCTCCTCTGCCAAACAGCTTTACATTTGTTTGGAATCCCTTGCTGCATTTTCAGATCCTTCCTGCCCGCCGGTCGAGCGAGGGGCCTCCCTCCCCACAGCCCTTATTTCCCCGGTTCTGAAAACCAGCAGAAGTTGTCGCAGCTGAAGATCCAAGCTCTTAAAGGAGGGAGCGGATCTAATTTGCATTTTGTTCTTAATTCAATAGGAAGGCTTTTGTTTTCTGGAGTCAGCATTTCTCTTAACAAGATTCAGCACACTTAAATTGCTTTTAATATTTAACAATAGGAACACTTTGCACTTAAATGGTGCTTTTCAGAGTGCTTTTCAAATCTTAAATAATTTAAGAATAGTATTTTCCCCCTTCTATAGGATGTCCACTCCGGAGGATCTCCGAATCACAGAATCTTCTAGGTTGGCAGGGACCTTAAAGATCATCTTGTCCAACCGTCAACCTAACTGACAAAAATAGACACCCACACAACAAAAAGCAGTCCTCAGATACTAATGTATTAGGGCTCTCAGCAGCCCAGTGAGGTGAGCTTACCCTACCACCATTAAAGATAAGGACACGGAGACATCGAAGAATTAAGTACAAGAGTTCCAAAAAGGTCCTTCCCGCTGTAATGCCTTCAGAGAGGCTTTCAGCATGTCCCAGCAGCTGGCACAGCCACAGCTCTTGCAAACCCCATCACGTATTTTGGTGCCCGGGCAGGAGCTGGACTGGTGTTTAGGAGTTTAGCCCGAAATGACCCGTACCAGGTGATGCAGCAGATGGGGAACTAAAACCAGGAATGCATCTGTAGCACTGTGACTGCCAGCATCCAACGCTGACCCCGTCGGCTGCTTTGTCAGTAACTCCTATAAAGATTTCACCCCAGGTTCTGTGCTCTAGTGCCCCAATGCAAGTTATCCCCTGAAATGTCTTGATTTCAATGTCAGCCTTTTTTTCGAAAGCTAAATTATATGCAGGATGTTACAAGGTTATTTTTTTTTTTTTCCCCATGATGAAGCACGCATGTTAACCAGATAAGCAGTGTTTTGGGGACTGTGTTGCCACCTATTCTTTTTTCAGAAGGCCCCCCTCCTCTTTTTTTTTTTAATCTCTTGATGCCAAATGTTGGCTGACTTCCCTGTGTTTGTTTCAGTGCTTACCATTGGGATCACTGGACCTGCCAGCGCCACAGGGTTAAGCAGCTCAAATTTCTCTGCTGAGCGGCTTATTATAACAATGCACACTGTAGCTGTTTAAAACACAGTCTGATGACACTTAGCAGTTGCTGGACAGATATTCTCTCCTTTATTGCTCCTTCTAGTCATTAACTAGAGGGATGCGCCACTCAGTTAATATTAAGGCGATTCCAAATTCAGATGAGACAGAACACAAATTCCATTATTTTTGAGGGTTGCTCTTGTTGCTGGTTGTGCTTTTTTTTTAAGACCACTATGTAGCTTTCAATTTTCCGGAGTGAATACAGAAATATTGCAGGATATTTGATTATTTCCGATTCTTTTGATCTACTGTAACCAAAACCAAGGAATCTTTGCAGAAGGAAAATACATCCTAGTTTTCTAGGCAGATTTTAATCTAAGCATATCAGGCTGATCTATTATCTGTTTATCAGAACCAGTCTTCTTGAAAATTATGCTCAGCACAGAGCATTTAGCTTACTGTACTGGAAGACACTCCCTAGTATGACAAATGCTGTCACGATGAACAATGCCGACAACTTCATGCCTGGTACAAATTAACTGAGCCAAGTCCATATTCCAGCTCAAGTTCAGTATATTCAGCAGTCCTTTTGCAGACCGCTTGTTACAGATCATACTGAATGCAAACTTGTATTTTTGGCTTTTGGATCGTGAGGCACTACCATAGATTCATTCAGATATACTCTCTGAGGCCTCGTAATAAAGTAATACTTACAAGGCTTTATTACAAGACTTATGTTTCATTGGAAAATGTTAGGCTTTTTTTTTTTTTTTTTTCCCTTTTGCATGATCAGAGTGGAAATGAGACAGTTGGCCAAAGCTGTAAGATGAGTATATAGCAGAGCCAACAGAAAAAAAAATCCCTAACTGCTAACTTCCTCCTGGAACACATTGTTTTAAAGTATAAGCTTCATATTCTGTTAGCAATATAGAATGTCCTTGCCAATAAAATATAGCATTTACCACACCAAATTAAGCTTTTTTTTTTTTTTTTTTTCCCTTTTGCATGATCAGAGTGGAAATGAGACAGTTGGCCAAAGCTGTAAGATGAGTATATAGCAGAGCCAACAGAAAAAAAATCCCTAACTGCTAACTTCCTCCTGGAACACATTGTTTTAAATCCTTTAGGGCTGGCAGAAAAGCACGTCACTTCCCAGCAGCATGGGGTCTTTCCAATTCAGGGTTGGTTTTTTTTTTTTTTTTTTTTTTTTTGCTGAAACGAGCGGTAGTTTTTAAAGGTCCCATACCCAACGTTAAAATACTGCCTCATCTCCTGGCGTCTGTTGCGCATGATAGCCTTGTACTCGCCAATGCGTAATTTTTTGCCATCTACAAGGCAGGTACGCTTCGGCCTTGGCTTGTATTTGTAGTCTGGGTATTTCTCCAGGTGCTGCTTGCTGAGTCGTGCCTGTTCCTCATAGTATGGCTGCTTCTCTAGGTTTGTCATAGCTTTCCAGCGAGATAAAAAAAAAAAAAAAAGAAAAAAAGAATGAGAAATGAGATTCTACTCTTCAATAAACACTGAAAGGCAGAGAAACAAGTAGGTCACCCAGAACAAGATACCTACGGTCATAACGCTTTGGGCTGGGAATATGTCAGAGCTTCTAGACAGGGGTCAGGTCTTGTTTATATTTGACTGGTAAACCTCTTGGCTATGGCCAAGAGGCAGAGAGAGGGGAGACTGGAAGTTTTGACTCAATATTTTAATGAAACGCATCTACATTATAATGTTTTTCAGGTGGGAAGTAAAACCACCATCCCGACGACGAGAAACCCCTGACACTTTGTTTCAGAAAACAAGGCAGTGTATTTAAATGGAATGGCCAAAGAAACCCCTAGATACACAGAGTCTGTTCTGCCAATTCCCCCTGACTTCTCTTTGGCCACGGGTCCGTTTTCACCTCCTCTTCTGGAGGAGGCACCAATTCCACGCGCTGCAATCTAGTCGCTGTGCCCCACCACAGCTGGATCAAGGCATAAACTCTGGATAGGCACGTGTCTACAGCTTAGTCTTTCATGACAAATAACCTATCTTTCCAGCTTCCACGTTTGTGAGAAGCAGAACACGAACTGATCGTAAATGCTGCTGGGTACAGGAGCCTGCAAAGCCCCTGCAGCAATGCCTCTAAGAGCTATAAACTATCCCATACGTCTCACTGGGGTTTTCTCTCCAAGACCAAAGCCTGGTGAACGTTGCCAGCTCCAACTTAAAGAATTTAGTATGTGTCATGATCTCCAGAGGTCCCTTCCAACCCCATATGATTCTATGAAGGGAAGAGCACTGGGATACTGGCATACCTCTCCACGGAGCTGCACTATGGTTTCATTGTTGGCAGCCCTGTTTCTGACACTGCCTATGTTAGTGTCTATATTTGAGCTAGGGAAATAAGGAAGACTTTACAATTATTTTCAACTGCCTCCTGAAAATTAGAAACTAATATGTCTTAAAGGGATATTACATGGGAGCAGAAAGTATAATTTCTTGAATGGGTTGCCCTGTTTTATTTTTCCATGAACTACAGAAGTGCTTCAGGGTAAGGTATGTTTCAAATAATGGGAATGGTCCAAGCTGTGAAACGTGCAGCCTAGAAGGAAAACTTTATTGGAAAATAGTCAATTTTCCCATTGGAAAAAAGTTTTGAATAGTTTCTCAATTTAATGGGTTCATAATGTCGTATGTCATACTTGACTTCCTCTTGTTCTTCATTTTTTATGGTTACGCATACCGTACTCAGCTCATGCTATTACTCAGGCTGGTCTTAGCTCACTGTGCCCCTAAGACTCACAATATAAAGAGTGTCGTTACCCTCCCCAGGAAAGAAAACAGTTTGGTTCCCTCTAGAAAGCCTCCTCCTGATCATTGACACCATTTCCCCCATCACTCTTTGAATCTTTACTCCAAGCTGCAGTTTGGGCTCCCAGAGTGAAGGGCAAACACGTTGACAAAGCCTGACCTCAAAACTAGAGACAACCCATTCGTAAATAACCACGTCTTTGTTCTGAAAAGGAGCAAGAGACATCCCTTTCATGGCAAGCATGACTTTGCATTCAAAACCATAATTTTTCATGATTTTTACAACACGTCACAGCTAGTTCTGGAATGGGAAAGGGTTTAATTACATCGTTATTAGCTTAGGTACAGCATGCAGGAGTGTGACTAGATTTGTTTCTAGGATTTGGACTAAACTGCAGGGCATTTTGCATGTCATACAGACGTCGTAGCTGTGCAGAGGGATCCGTGGCAGGGCTCTGTGTTACGCAGGGCAACAAACCGCTGCAGCCAGAACCCCGGTCAGCAGCTTTGCCTCCTGCGGAGAAATTATTCCAAGCTTTTTTTTTTTTTTTCTGGCAGAGAAAGCGACGCCAACTTTCCACACGCAGTAACTCCTAGGTTTGGGGTTAAATGACACAGTGATAAACATGTGGCGACTGCCAAAACACTGAGCACCTACTAATGCTGAGTAAGATGGAAACATAGACAGGGCCTGTGTTGAACCATGTCAAGAATTCAGGGTGAAGCCTGTGAGCTCTACAGGAAGATGCCCAGATGTAGGTCGACCTTCAAATTCTACATCAGAGACCCTGGCACGCTGGCGTTGTAGCACATGAAGAAAATCATAAAAGTTAGTCTAAACCCAGAGTTTTCTAATCACAGACCTGCTGTAGACTGGCTTAGAAAAACAGCCCCAGTCCCATTTCCTGCTGAGGAATCAGTTTTTATTTATGAATAATAAAGTTGAAAACCTCAGTCTTTAAGCAAATCTTAAAAACTGCTATAGAACACTGTGAGGGAACCTGCAATGTAGAACCTCAGAAACTTCATTTTTTATGGTTACGCATACCGTACTCAGCTCATGCTATTACTCAGGCTGGTCTTAGCTCACTGTGCCCCTAAGACTCACAATATAAAGAGTGTCGTTACCCTCCCCAGGAAAGAAAACAGTTTGGTTCCCTCTAGAAAGCCTCCTCCTGATCATTGACACCATTTCCCCCATCACTCTTTGAATCTTTACTCCAAGCTGCAGTTTGGGCTCCCAGAGTGAAGGGCAAACACGTTGACAAAGCCTGACCTCAAAACTAGAGACAACCCATTCGTAAATAACCACGTCTTTGTTCTGAAAAGGAGCAAGAGACATCCCTTTCATGGCAAGCATGACTTTGCATTCAAAACCATAATTTTTCATGATTTTTACAACACGTCACAGCTAGTTCTGGAATGGGAAAGGGTTTAATTACATCGTTATTAGCTTAGGTACAGCATGCAGGAGTGTGACTAGATTTGTTTCTAGGATTTGGACTAAACTGCAGGGCATTTTGCATGTCATACAGACGTCGTAGCTGTGCAGAGGGATCCGTGGCAGGGCTCTGTGTTACACAGGGCAACAAACCGCTGCAGCCAGAACCCCGGTCAGCAGCTTTGCCTCCTGCGGAGAAATTATTCCAAGCTTTTTTTTTTTTTTTCTGGCAGAGAAAGCGACGCCAACTTTCCACACGCAGTAACTCCTAGGTTTGGGGTTAAATGACACAGTGATAAACATGTGGCGACTGCCAAAACACTGAGCACCTACTAATGCTGAGTAAGATGGAAACATAGACAGGGCCTGTGTTGAACCATGTCAAGAATTCAGGGTGAAGCCTGTGAGCTCTACAGGAAGATGCCCAGATGTAGGTTGACCTTCAAATTCTACATCAGAGACCCTGGCACGCTAGCGTTGTAGCACATGAAGAAAATCATAAAAGTTAGTCTAAACCCAGAGTTTTCTAATCACAGACCTGCTGTAGACTGGCTTAGAAAAACAGCCCCAGTCCCATTTCCTGCTGAGGAATCAGTTTTTATTTATGAATAATAAAGTTGAAAACCTCAGTCTTTAAGCAAATCTTAAAAACTGCTATAGAACACTGTGAGGGAACCTGCAATGTAGAACCTCAGAAATAATTTTAGACAGATGGACAGACAGAAAGAATATATTATAATAGAAATTATAATCAGTTGTTTCAATTGCCATGAAAATGTTCTATCCCAGCACCGTTCCTTTCTCAGGGCACCAGCTCACTTGTTGCAATCCTACAGTCAGGTCTGGGCAGGCAGATTCCTACCCCCTCATGTGAAAAGATCTGTAAATAGTGGGTGAAGTTAGGCAAACACATAAGTCTCTGCAGGATCAGGGCCATAAAACCCGAAATTTTGATGCCTAATATTTGTACCTACAGTTACGCATACAATATTTATACAGAAATGTCATTTGTTATGTTTTTCCTTCTTAAGCTGCAAACTCAATGCAACGTAAATCCTGGCAGTCTCGCCTCTCTTCCTAGCAAATTTTTAATAGCTGCCTTCTGCAGTGATACCTCTTCTTACTATGACTTTACTGTTTTTACAAAAAATACTAAATATCATTTACTAGTATGTTTTGAAGTACCATAAATAATTAAACAAACAATGCTGTCAAAATAAAGTTTGAAAAAGGGCACATTTTCTGATGATAAACCCTTGGGTTTTTTACATTTTATTATTTTCACTTATTTTCTTAGCAATATACAGCATCCAATCAGCTCTCCAATTGCTCTTAATGTGAAATTTTGAAAGTTTGAAGAATATGTGACTGTGACCTTTGAATCTGCACTCCCAGGCAAGCTAAGCTACCGTCAATCAACACACTAAAACTGCTTAAAAATGCGTTGTGCTTGGACAAAATATATTTGTAATAGCTTTATCTGCCATTGTTTTATGTGTCTATAGACACACACGGGCAGGCACAGGTACCAAGCTCAAGCCCAAACAAGGTGTGATTGAAGAAACTTGAAAAAATCCTTCCTTTTAAGGGAAGATTTACGCTGTTGGGTGAGCTTTCTGCTCACCATCTGCGTTAGAAAGCTTTGAGTGGGTCAAGTACGTGAGGCTTTTCTCCTTGACTATGAAAACAAGAGCCCCTTCACTTAGAGCTGAGCCTACAGGATGGCTGGGAGGGTGGCTGTAGATGCCACCTATTTAAGGCCAGGGCAGAAAAAGAGATGTCCCCACATGGTGCCCTGGCACTTGTGCTGGGGCACACACACACAAGGTGGGGTTAGGAGCCAATGCTTATCGCTGATTTTAAACCAAGTCTTTTCTGACCAGATTTTTCAGCTGTTTGTAATATTGCCCAACTTTTAGTCCATTAGACTGACGTTTTTCAGTCTGAGTATCTGAACCAGGCTGTTTTTATGTTTGAAAAAATCCCCTCACATACACAAACACTTGTATAATGTATAGGTATGTGTATAGATTTATATCCACACACCCCTCCACAAGAGAGAGTTTCTGCAGGTAGTGTCCAACTTTGTCTTTTCCTAATCTCTTTATGCAGATTTCTCAGTGAAAGTAATTAAAATATTTACAAAAATATCTAAACAATGCATTATTAAATTGATAGGGTCCAGCAGACCCATTTTAGCACTTTTAACAATTTACTAAAAAAAAATCATTATCCACAAGTTTAAGTTGCAATGAACAGATGGATGACAAACGTATGCACAGATGAATTTAGTGACAAATCCATGTATCTAATTTTTATGCTCAAAACATAATACCACTGTGTCAAACATAATCCCTAGAGAATTCTAGCGCTGGGAAGGGCACCTCCTCTCATTTTACTATAAAAATGACCCTTGGTCGGTGACAACTCCATCTAAGCTACTCTCCGTGACAACGGGCTCTCTGACCTCAATGTGTAGCAGTGCTGCGAAAAAAACTGGCAGGGAAAAATTGTGGCTTTCTAATAAAGAGATCCTAATACCTGGCTGAACTGTAAGCTTCTAGTTGCTCTCCCTACGCCAGTTAACAGAGAGCTCCCCGCTGACTTCAAAAGACTGGCCTTTTGCAATCGAGGGAAGACCTTTGTAAGGTTTCTGTCAAGAAAGAAGATGTGAGGACATCCCCCTCCATTGCATAGGTGGAGTAAAAAAAAATGAAATGTGAAGCTGGAAAGAAATAGAACCATCATCTCTTGCTGCTTCAGACCTTGCTTTCCCCCATATCTGGCAGCAAAACAGAAAGAGTTTGGAGTCAGCTATACTGTCTGTCACCTCAACAGGATCTGTAATGAATTTGCACATTTTACTCCAACTACTGTATATCTAATCAGAAAAAGATGTCCCCGTATCTCCCTGATCTAGCGCCAAACAGTAAAAGGTGATTCCTTATGTTAACAATTTCAGCAGAATGGCTTATTAAAACCAGATTTTAGGGTATTATAAAATGCTTAGAAGCCCTTTAAAATGTCAACCAGGATCCCCAGAGACTGCGTAAAATGTCAGCCCAGCTCAAGCGCCTGTTTTAAGCAGAATGAATTAGCAGCGTGCTGTCGGAGGTTGTTATCCAAAACAATCAGTTAAGAGGGAAAACATCAAGCTCTCTTTGTACTTTCTATATGAAAAGGGCCATTCAGAACGATCTTGTAGATTTCTGAAGCTGATTATTTAAAAACAGGTTTAACCAGGTCTACTCTCAATTTAGAAACAGACCAAAACTATTACTGCCCTGTCCTCAGCCTAATCACATCATACACCTCTGACCAGCATAATCCCTTTTAACCAGTATAAGGTTATTTTACCATCAACATAACCAATTTAGCCTTCTAATCCTGTTCCCATAACTAATCTAATCATCTCCTACCACCCTTTTAATCATGGGTTAATATCGCCCCATCTGCCATCTACAGCCAATACATTCTGCCTCTCCGACCAATTTTATCTCATTTCCACTTGCTCCCTGCTAACTTTTCATAAAGCTACTCTCAGCAAGATGAACTTCAAACCTCTGACCAGTCTAAACTCAGCATATTTACCAGCCCTGCAGTCAGTTACTGCTGCCATTATTACAATTACGCTCCGTCTCCCAAGTTGTCTGCAAAACCAATGAGACCTGCAGCCCCGGTAAACACTGTCCTTGCTTAAGCTTCTGCCCACTGGCCTGAGGGATGCTTAGGTCCTGCAACACAGTCTTTACCAATAAAAATGCAATATCTCTGATTTGGTCACGGATTTTTTATTTTTTATTTTTTTTTTCTGCAGAAGAGTAATTCATTAGCCTCATCGTTCACCTTCTGTATCATTCAGCGTGTCACTTAGGACAGAATGCGGTCCTGGGAATTTGAGTAAGTAGTGAAAAGTTGGAAGATTTTGGCATGAAATTTGGTAGGTGATGTTAATGACAAATATTGCTTGGGATGTGAAGAGAAGAGGATAAGGAAATTAGTTCTGATGTTTCTTTTTTTGATTTCAGGATTCTTTTCAAAATATTCAGAATAAAAGTAGCTTGTGATAGAGATCATGTACTAAAGGGAAATCGAATGTAACAGGAACATAATAAAAATCCTTTGAAACTGTCAGCGTATAAAATAAAAGGATGTATTTTAGGATTTTTTTCCCTATGGCCATTGATTTGAACAGAAAGTGCTATGGCACAAATCGAATCCTGTGGTGTGCTACCCATAGAATATAGTTAGATGAAATGTGTGGACAAATAAACGATAGCAGTCGTTTTGTGCTTGTTCCACAGCCTAATGAAATGAACTGCTTTTGTCTATTCAGTTCATGTTTTCACACCAAAACCACCACCACCACCATCTCAGTAATTACAAAGCCACAAGAACACGTCAGGTTATGGTTAATGTAGACCGTTGGGCAGCGCGGCAGAAGCTCCTATCACTGTTGTCCTTGGTGCAGTCATTAAGTAGCAAAAAAGACACTCTGGAGACAGCAATTCTGTTGTGTCAGGGGCTCAGCTCTATTAGATGGAAAGTTTTTTGAGATTTGGTACCGAAAGAACAGTGCTCCATCACTCTTACCTAGTATCTTGCTGATATTGGAGTTGTGCATGTCAGGGAAGGCTTGAAGGATCTTCCTCCGTTCATCTTTAGCCCACACCATGAATGCATTCATTGGGCGCTTGATATGGGGCTCATTGCTGCCACGCCCTCTGGATTCCCGATAAATTCTAGACTCTGAAACTCCTGCACTTCCTAAAAAGAAAGAGAAAAATATTCCCAGCTTATGTTTCATTATGCAGCTACCTCTGCCATCACCTTCCTATGTCAGGTTCTGCACATTCACTGAGTCAGTGTTCACAATCGGTTAATGTTATTTTTTTTTACTCGAAGCATTAGGAAATACCACATATGGTATACATACCAATGCATATTGTCTGGTTTTTAGTTATTCTATTGATTCAGTATCACATAGCATAGACTTGATGAAGAGTTCCAATTGTTTTTTTCAAATACAATTTCCTAAACCGTCTTTTACTTCTTAATAATATAAACCCAACACTTATCAATATAGATTTTCTTTTCACTTTCTTCCTTTCTTGATTTCAGAATGCTGGTCTTATTATGTTACCTATTTTCTACCTTTTTTATGGTGGGAATGGGATGATATATGGCAATCATCAGGTGTTTCGTCTTAAGCAAGTCCCCAGCTAGCAAATGAACATTGACACATGTTTTTGTGCTTACCTCTCCATAACAACATAACCAACAGCAGAGACAGAAATGAACATTACGCTTACTTCATCAAACCAAGGAAGTTCCTACAGATGCAGAGGGTGCATCATATGTGGATGATGAGGCTTATAATTCATGGGGTCACTGTGTGATCTCATTTATCCCACATCTATTTGCCTCTTTTATTCCCTTTTACCGTAAGAAGGACATTCTTGGTCCAGTCTTGAGAAGTGCAGTGTACAAAAGAGAAGGCTAAAAATCACCTCCAGAATTAAAACACCACATGATGAATCATTTTTTCCTGCCTTGTTTCATAGCCACTTATTGCTAACCACTCTTACTCCTCACAGGCCTCCAAAGCACTTGGATTCTCCTCCAGATCCCATCGCCATGTACACACGAACCTGGAAATAAGGCTACGCCATTTGTACTGACCGTCAGAATCTCCACTCATGTTGAAATCCATCATCGCGTGGCTAAACTTCCCGTCTTCACCCTGTTTCACTGCCAGTTGCTGAGTCAGGGTCTCCAGTGTCGTTTTGTCCTATACGGGCAAGATGATGGGATTTGGATCAGGAAAATAACTGAACATTGTAACTGCAAAGTTCATAGGTAATTTAGAAGGCTGATAGGGAAGCTGGATAACAACTCATTCTCAACAGTTTACTGAGCCAGCTATTTAAGAATACTTAACAATATTTTTTCTGGAAGGGATATGGTTGCAGACTCTACCGAGTTCCTTTTATAACACGCTTATTAGCTAGTGATGAGCAAACTTCACAGCGTTGAAAAGATCGGTTTAGTTAGGCATGATACAATTGGCTGCACATCTGAAGAATGCTTCAACTTTCCCCATCCCTGAGACTGCAAAGTTGGACTGGAAGTTCAGATCATACATGCTCTTTCGCACTGTATTTATTGTTTTACTCCACTTCCAGCCTGCAATCGAAGTGCAGAGACACGGGCGACTTTGCCCTTTTTCTTTTTTTGAAAGGCAATATTTTAGGAAGTAGCCCACAGGGGAAAAAAAAAAAACAAAAACAAAACAACAAGCCAAACCCTGTAGTTCAAACTTATTCAGGCCTTGGGAAAGGGTCAGGCTGAATTAAGCGAGATATTTGGGCAGCAGTTTGTGCTCTTGTCCAGCCTGTTTTGCCCAACCCTACTAACACCCCGTCCGTCACTCATCTGGTCAGAACTATCTGTGAACCCTGGATTGCAACAGGCCAGTGCGTGCTGCCAATTCATCCGTCAGGCTGCAGCGGTGTCTAAAGACATTGCCAGAACAACGTGCCAGGGCCATCAATTCCAATGTTCTTTTCAAAACACCTCGCTTCCCCCTGAATTGTTTGACTTCGCAAACACAAAGGTGCTCCATTTTCCAACTGCTTTTGTTTTCCCAATGAATTTTACTCATAAACATTCTATCTTCCTGACAATCATATGTTTAAAAATAAATCTTTCGGGAAAGCAATACTAACATTTCAAAATGTTAGGCGCTGTGCCTTTTGCAAAGCTAAGAAAATGACATGATACGGAATGATAATAAAGTGGCTCCAGTCGAAAAAATTCTTTTGAGCTTCTTTTGGAAAGAAAGATTGCTGTTTTGTTGCTCTCTTCCACTCCTGATGACTGTAAAAGATCAACAAACTAAAAAAACTTTTAGATTTCACATGGCAAGCGGAGACTTTACAACTATTCTACGTAGCCTAATAATGTCACCGGGTTGTAGTACAGAAGAAAACAGAAAAGAGAACAATGCGAATACAGAAACGCTTCCCGCAATGAGCTGTCCCTGCATCTGCAATTCAAAGAACAGTTCAAATTCCTGCAAGTCATTTCACAAAGATTTTCTTGAGAGAGTTAGAAAAAAAAGGCTGATCTGCCAACTTTGTCCGCTGCCACAGAGTAGGGCACGCGAGGTTAACTTTCCTTCTCCTCACGTTCATTGTCATCCTGGATCCCTTTTGCACTGCTGGTGCTCGGGCTGTAAGCAGACCCATCGCCACCAAAACTGCACGAGATGAGTTAGCCTCTTGGTTTTTGCAGGGAAAATGCGTGCTGCAGAGTCAGCCTAGCTCAAGCAAAAAGGTTTCTGTAACGCTTCCAGGCAGAACAGATCCAGAGAGCTTGGAGAAGCTTCCAATAAGCACCTGAACTATTCAGGCATTTAGCTTTACCAAACTCTTTGATCTACCGGTTTTAACTCAGCTCTCGTTTCCAAAGCAGCCTGTCGGTGGACAGAAAGTCAGGAATAAGTTGATTTTGTATTTCTTCCAAATGGGTCTCAGTTATATAACGGAAGTCAACAGGTTTCCCTTAGAAAAAGGAAAAACATATTTACTGTCAACTCCATAATGATAGAGTTCAAAAACTTTTATGTCAGAAATCATTTTAAAATGCTGCCCCCAACCTAAAATATAAAAGAACATCTCCTCTTATATGAAGGGGGTTATTCTGCTGCGGACTTTTCTTGAATCATGTATAAACCTCTTAGAGAAACAGAGCTGAGAGCGCAAAGGGCACAGGCTTAACAGCTTTTTCTTTATGCAGTAAATGCAGCTGTTGAAGGCAGCGGCAGCTACATTCAGACCCACGCTCTGCCCACATGATCTGATGGAGCCTTAAGGTCAGCGGATGCTCCCTGCAAGGAGCTCGTTTCTCAGAGCTGGACCTAACAAGCCTACAGGTGCTCTGCTGCTATCCCTCCGGGGCAAAGTTCTGCATTTGGAGGTACAGCCACATCGGATGAAGGTCGCAGAGCTGGATGAGGAGGCACCTCTCTGGCCAGCCCAAACACAGGGAGACCACCCTTTCAACACGGGGACAATTTACTCCCCGCTACTGAAACACAGAGAGTGACAATGCAATTCCATCAGCAATCACGGAATCACGGAATTGTCAGAGTTGGAAGGGACCTCTAGAGATCATCTGGCCCAACTTCCCTGCCAAAGCAGGGTTGCCCAGAGCACATCACTCAGGAGCATCCAGGTGGGGCTTGAAGATCTCCAGAGAAGGGGACTCCACACCCTCCCTGGGCAGCCTGTTCCACTGCTCCATCACCCCCACCCTAAAGAAGTTTTTTGAATGGAACTTCCCATGGTCCAGCTTGTGCCCGTTGCTCCTTGTCCTATCGCTGGAAACCACTGAAAAGAGTCCGGCTCCAACATCCTTCAACTCACCCTTTAGATACTTATAAACATAAATAAGGTCTCCACTCAGTCTTTGCTTCTCCAGGCTAAAGAGTGATAAGGTAGTGGTTAAACAGAACTTCTGCCCAAGGCTGGTCTCGAAATAGAGGGTGTCGAAACAGCCAGCTGTACATTCCCATGTTAAATGTTTAGAAATGTTTAAGTTTAAAAAGTACTCAGGCAAGAATAAGTCTAGGGCCTGCTCTTTCCTAAGCCTCTGCAACCGCATTGGGAGAGCTGAAAGAGATGAGCAACACCCTGGCAAGATGCAGAAGCCTGTCTACACGTAAGTAGCGTTCTGATTTCCTGTCTTACGCTCTTCCCATTAAACACACAGCAGCTGATTTTCCCCAGTCCTGACATATAGAAAAGCTTTAACAATGGCAAAATATTCAAAAGAGGCTAAGCAGCGTTCTTGTGTCGTTTTGCCAGAAAGCTTTCACTTGATGACTTACTGCTTTTTGTTTGATGGAAGCATCTCCTTACCTTTCCTATAGAGCCCTTCAGTTGATGGAGAAAACATTTATGAAAGCCCCAAAGAAACAAAAGGAAAAAAAATCCTTTCTTCCCTGACCCCCAGTAAACGGCCAACCTGCTGACATTGCTAGCCCAGCCTCCTCTCACAGAACCTATTTGAGAACTTCTGACAAGAGACCCACAATGGTTTCAAGTTTATACACAGGGAGAATCTATGTGTCATCATTATCTTAATGCAACAGCAAATTACACATTCCTAAAATTGCCACCACTCTGCTCTGGTGGATTAGCTGTGTAAACAGTAGCAAGCTGTGGTACCATCCAGGGATAACAGGTGGAGTATATGCACGTGGGGCTCAGCAGCACACTTTAATAAAGGGGTTGTGATGCAGCCCTCCAACTCAGAAGGCAGTGGTAAATTCCTGCACACCACACTGGGCCAGGCGCAAACTTATCGTTCTATCGAGCCCTACATCCACTTGGCTTGCTGGGCAGAGAAAGAAACAGGGAACAGAGTTCAAGTGGTGAAATCATACATGCTTTCAAGTTTTTAAAGCTACAAGAAAACAACCAGAGCGATAATTCCTTCCTTTCAGATTTGTCCCACGCCCCAAAGATATCAAATGCTACTCATCCTATGAGCAATGCGTGAGTGGCACCAACTGCAGCCTAAAACCAATGCAATGCCTGGGGAGAACAGGGAAGGTTGGTCCAGACCCAGGGAAATAAGGCAAAGAAATGCCCCTGAGACCTGCTAAAAGTCAGGCAGCACAAAGCAGTGAAAACAAAAGGTAAGGAACGCCCCCGCTCTTGCAGGAGAAGAAACACAGGGATCTCTTGCTAAAGATTTCACTGAATTTCACTGATGAATTTCACTGATTTTTACTTGATTTCACAAGATGAAATGATTCTTTTTCTTCTGAATTTCAGATCAGGCCCCAGAAGGCTGAAATGCATCTTATAAATATCTTTTTCCTCTATGAAGAGGTTGGGAGAAATTATCCTAATGGTCATTTCTACTGGATTGTAGGAGAGACTCTCCGTAGGGGCAGTGAGAGCTCTGTTGTCTGGATCATTTAAAATGGTAATGGCCAAACCAGAGAAGATGATACTGCAGAGAGCAATCAATCCCACAATAGTCCAATTGTCCAAACATAACCAGAGAAGTTTCATCAATAGCCACAATGTGATGAGAAGTTTCTAAAACTTTATTAATCAAAGAAAGTAATCTTTCTTTGAGAAGGTTGATTAGCACCACAGCTCCTAGCAATGGTCTAATTATAAAAGAAAGAACAATGAAAAACACATACACACATGGAATGTGTCATGTAGAAAAAAATATATAAAAAATGACTAAGCACCGCAAGTCAGACTCAGTTTTGTGGTCAGCTGCAAAAGTTACTTGGCTCTCTGTCATGGATAGCTGTCATAGTTTAACAAAACATTGATCTAAAAATGACAAGAACTTGGTTGCAGTCTCTTTCATAGAAGAAACATAAAACAAGAAGAGTCAAAACATATGTAGAACAGCCTGATAATGGTTGCCAAAACTCCTCCCACTACTTTACAAACATGAAGCAAAACCTTGGAAGGTTTGAGAAAGCAAGACCTTCTGATATCTTTCCCTCCTCTCCTCTGACCTTGCTCCTCCTTTCCTGTGCTGGATGGTGCTACCAACACTCAGGGTCCACCTGAGATCACGTGCACGCCTCCACGCCTGAAGGACTCCACAGTTCTTCCAGAGTCCTGCGAATGCTGGGCATATGGCAACGGATCCCTCCTCCCCCTCTTTGAGACATCCTTTTGGCTAGGGTATCTGGCAAACGCCGACAGTACTCTGAACTCCGTTAGAATTGTATTTTGGCAAGAGCTGTTTTTCCGATTGCATAATTCAAGGTTAGCAGTTTTACTGAAGCAGTCCACTCTTCACTTCTCTACTCCCCTCACCCTACCCCCCATTTCCCCTGATATGAATATTTTTCAGTTTGATGCCTGCAGAGATACGGCCAGCGCAGAACACCAGAGGAGGAGTGCTCAGGCACAGCTCTTCACATTCCTGCCTTTCTTAATCCAAGTGAACTGAAAGGCCAGGCAAAAAATTAAAATAAAATAAATGGGAGTAGCTGGAGAGAGCCAAACACAGTTACATATTGCCCACAAGGAGAAACTCACTCATCACTTCTTGCACCTAAGAATTACAAATACGCTGACGGACGGAGTGCCTGCTACCTTTGTTCCTTTCCGTGTCAATACATAAAAAGAAACAGATGGTTGCCTATTATTGTCCTTTTTAGAGTCCTATTTCCCCCCGCTCCACCCCCCCCAAGTGGAGTTTGTCCAGCTATTTACCATCTTGCTCGGTGGGAAAAATTCCCATATCTAAACTCTAAAGGTGGCATTTTCAAATCGATTGAGTTCTCATAAGCTTGTTTTGAACTGAGATTGTTGAGCAGGGCCTGTGACAGCATCTAACGTGCTTCGTGCTGTTGAGGCAGAAGTCTTCTCTCAGCAAGCCCCACTAAATACCAATCGTTCAGACATGCACCTTGGTCAATATGCACTAAATCTTGAAGTACTAGGCAGACTAGCTGCTAGACTACGATCCCAGAATGAAAGTTCACTTCTGTTTATGACAGAAAAACATCTTTAATTATCAGACACATTGGTGGTGCCAGGTGTTATCCATTCATCATTATGATATTTTCCTTAGCTCTCCAAAAAGGTGAAGAGTCTTATCCTACATCTGACAGGAGCGATGATTTTGTGAAAGGAATCTTTCTGTGCAATTCCTCTGCCTCTTGCAATAATAAACACCAGAATAGCTTGTGTTATAAGATCTTCATCCACAGTCTTTCAGAACGTGGAAAACATGAGGTCGGAAGGCATTATGGATGACAAAGAGCTGGAAGAACTTAGAGGAACCACTGGCAGTAGTGACAGGGTGCCCAAAGGTTTTGCACATGATGAATTCTTTGCAGTCCAGACTCTATTCCTGCATATTAATGCCATGGTACTTCAAAACATGTTACACCTGTAACTGCTGTAAGAGAATTTATGGTACTTTTCCAAGGGATCTTCTATTGAGTTTTAGGTTTTTCTGTGTAACAGATCACATTGCCCAAGTGTTTTCCACTCATCAGTGAATTTAGCCACAACATTTCACAAAGAAAGGGATTAACTGTTTACCAGATGGGAAACTGAGCCACATATTAAGCAACTTGCCAAAGGTTCCTTAGCAAGGCCGGTAGTTTTAGGAACTGAAACTAGCACTCCTGAATCTTATCTAAAAATTATAACCTCTGTCTTAGAATTTCTTTGCCAGTGTGGAATTGTGACTCTTGCTGATGGTACATGTCACTAGGGAAAGCAAAATAAAATGAAAATAAGAGCAGTTACAGATCCGCCATTACAATGGACATTGCTTAAGTAACGCTTGCAGGGCTGTAAAACCCATAAAAAGCACATGCATGAAATGATAAAACAGAGTGAGACTTTCAAATGTTGACTCATTAATTGTTAAACCCCTTCTGGCTGCACAATTTTATAGTCTTCTACTGTACTAATGAAAAGGGAAGAAACAACAAAGAAGGGTTTTAGCCTTGCAATTATATAAACTCTGTGGACCACCAAAGAAGATGAAAGATTATTTATAATGTCACAGCAATTTATCATTTGGGAGATTTTTTTTGTGTTGTTGTTGCATCAAAGTTTAGTACGAAGAAACAATGCATTCACCACCCCCTCAGCTCTTTCAGTCTTGCTTATCTGAGATCTCTCTTTTTCATGGAACAATCCACCCACAGAACCTAAAAGCAACATTACAAGTAAGAAAATAAAATAATAGTCTTTATTTGTGGTTCTTCCTGATTTTACGGTACTTCTTTCAAGATTATTACATTCAGTCTTAATTGGGGCTCCATCACTTCGTAAAGGAGCCACATCTTTTGGTTTAAGGTATATATTCAAATCCAGATTCATTCAATACTGCCTGAAAATCATTGCTTTTGATTTGCAACCTATATGAAGCACTATATGGACTCAGCAGAGAGGTGTCCAATTAGGTGTTATAGGGGAGAAATCAGATGGATCAAGTAGGCCCAGACATTTAACCACTCTCCTCTCAGGAACAGCCACCCAGGCACAAGGGAAATGTATTGAAATTTCTATAGTCATTGTTTTTGCCGTACATTGTGGACGCAGGTATTTGGTTTCTAAGGGCTCTCAAGTCAGTACCTTTCAAAGCACCAAAGGCAAAGCAGAATCCACTGAAATTAAAAGAGAAAAATCCTCAATAACTTGGCAGCCTTAACTGTCAGGCCCTCAAGATTTTTTAAAATCTTTTTTATTTGTGAAAGAATGACTACCTCATTAAAATATAGAAACAAACTGACGGGAAATAGCAATCCTACAGGAAATGGGGGCACTGAGGTCCTCCCTTCTGGTTACGAGCTTGGAGAGGCAATGTAAGTCAGGACCTTTAAAGGAAAATGGAGGTAGGGTTGGCCCAGTGCATTACTGTAAAGAAGAAATGAAAAGGAAAGCAGAAGGAAAGCAGAATGATGAGAGAGACTGCTTCTTTCCTACAAAAGTTTTCACAGTGCAGACATGGGCATCGACCTCAACCAGATCCAGCGGTAATCCGCTGATTGCAAATAGGTTAAGAGTTACGTGACCCAGTTTCTCATCTAGTCTGCTCTCTGGGCTGACACGCTGTGTGACTTTGTCCTGTTTCCCCAACTGAGCAGGAAGGAGATCGCGACATTTTCCCCCCATTGTGAAGAGTTTTGAGATCCCCGGATGAAATCTGCCGTGTAAATGTTAATGAAGGATTTTACGGCAAGTCAGAGAGAGCCGCTGCAATGGATCGGCAAGGCAAAGAAGGGTTAATAGGGGAAGAGAGGTGGTACACCAAAAATGAAACAAGATGAAAATCACAACCCACACAGGATATCCTGGGAAAGAGGGTCTACACGCACGTAAAGAGAAAGCAAGAACACAGTCTCTGCTTTCCTGGCAATTGTTTATTAAACAATGGGTGACTCAACTGCACAGCAGCATTACAGATCTATTGGCTATTCTTTTCTGCTTTTCCCTAGAAGGTATGAGAATTATGAAGGCTGCTGTACCTTTGCTTACACTTCTTCCAGCCCTAACGAAGGGACATACTATCTAGGCTGTCTCCTAAGAAAGAAACCACACCATTTTCCCAGTCATGCAGTAAGGCTTAGCTTGTCTACTCCCCAGCATCAGCATCAATACAATTAAAAGTAAAGTTCTGCAGCCCCAAAACATACTAGTGGCTGTTTGATGGAGAGTGAAGTCAACATCTGCATACTAGGATGGGACAAACAGGACAGGCCAATCCCCCAGGAGAAGAATCAGCCTCTTATTACGGTGAGGAGAGGAACTGCACTGACGCCGCTGCCCATGAATGTGATGAAAGCCCTAGCTATTGGAGGCACATGATTATGTAAAAATAATAATAACATCTCAGGAAGTAATTAGCTCTCGTGGCTGTAGGGCACAGTTTAGAACTTAAACCCAAAGACTCAAAAAGCTCAAAAGACATAACAAGAACTCCAAATCAATTGTATGCTTTTTCTCAGGAGGAAGTTGATCCATCTTTATTGGGCTTAATAAAATTTCCACTAAGGTATAAACAGCTGCAGTCCTCCCAGATCCACACTAGCCTGTGAATGTTTCCAATCTCTGCCCTTTGGAGTGAACAAAGACTTTAATTCTCATTCTGACTGCAGGACCTGGAAGCATCCAGGGTTCTTCCCTTGCCTCTTTGCCTGCTCTTCTCCTTGATTTCAGTGGGAGTTTCAGGCACACATCCGTGGGTGCCATGTGTCCCTCCCTCTGCATGTCTCATTTTGTATTAGCTACCCCTGCCCAAGCATCCCTGCCATAATGAGGCACTAAAGACACACACAGACTCTCTCTTAATTTTTCTCCGAAAAATGTATCTGGGTATTTAAATGTGATGGTCATTGGAGGGGA